>NC_138224.1:2704750-2754750 GCF_964197995.2 Scardinius erythrophthalmus | reverse complement strand
GTTCCTTTTCAAGAAAATGCTCTGTGAAAAATGTATGTAATAATATAATAAAGGTATAAATAATAATATAATAAAGTATAATAATAATGCTACTAATAATAATATACATATTTTTAATTATTTTAATAATTATTTTTGAATTATTTCTACTAATAATAATAATATAAAAATTATAATAAGTAATAATATAATAAAGGTGTAAATGTATAATTGTGTGAAATGCGTTATAAAAATTGGCTAGCAATTTCGACAAGCAAATACCAAGAAATAGGTTGCAGCAGTTTGTCTTTGAAAAATCCGCGATGGGACTGAGCTCGAACAGCTTTAACATCAGTGACTTTTTATTGTATGAAATCGCTGTCAATCAAAAGGAGACGCAGCCTTTCGACAGACCCTCCAATCATCACGCGGAAGCCCGGAGTCCGGGCCAGCCCACTCCCCATTCACTCCCAGAGACGCTGAGCGTCCGTGGGCGGGACATAATCGCAGCATTTATCCAATGACCGTCTAGTTTCGAAGCGCTGAAAAAAACTGTTCGAAGCAGACCCATTGAAGTCAACGGACGCTGGGCTTCAACAGGGAAATGCACTGTGACGCTACGGGAATGTATGAGAAGGAAATCGAGTCAGCCGACCTGTAACTGATTCTGAACGAACTCGTATTGGAGACGAACGTTTTCTAACGCATTTTAGTCAATGAAATGTTAATACAATAGTACATATTTGACCATTCATTTTTTGACATTATAAGGGAAGCCGAGCTTCCCTTGCAGTCTTAAAGAAATCGCCACTGTTTGGTTTAGTCTGCTTACGCCCCACTGATAGTTTTAGGGGTGGAGCATTATGCTGTCATTTTTCTAAAAATCGTACATTTTCATGAGTCACATCGTACGAATTTAAATGAAATCGCCATCACGTAAAATAGTTATATTTTCTCAAGATCAGGTTGGAATAGCGCATTATTTGTGTATATTTATTGGAATAGCTATTATGGAAAAGCGTATTATATTGTGTAGTGTATATTTTAGTGCGTGCATGCAATACTGGATGACCCACTACATTTGTAAAACAGATGAAGTGTACAACTAGAACACACTGCGTACCGCAATTTTATGCATTTTGACTTTGCCTTTTCAAGTATAATAGAGTTAACTGGAAGTTACTGTAACCTTAATTTTAGTGACCCTTTTTTGTTACTTCAAACTTCTTTTTGTTCCTAGTTTTGTTTTGGTTTCTCCTACAATGGGTTTACATGCACCCACGGTTAAAAAAATAAATAACTCTAATATACATTGCAGCATCACCTCTTTCAATCTCTCTAAACTCCGCATTTCCGAGATTTTACTCTGCTCTGATTGGTCAGATGGCCCAGTCTGTTGTGATTGGTCTACTCTGCTCTGATTGGTCAGATGGCCCAGTCTGTTGTGATTGGTCTACTCTGCTCTGATTGGTCAGATGACCCAGTCTGTTGTGATTGGTCTACTCTGCTCTGATTGGTCAGATGGCTCAGTCTGTTGTGATTGGTCTACTCTGCTCTGATTGGTCAGATGGCCCAGTCTGTTGTGATTGGTCTACTCTGCTCTGATTGGTCAGATGGTCCAGTCTGTTGTGATTGGTCTACTCTGCTCTGATTGGTCAGATGGCCCAGTCTGTTGTGATTGGTCTACTCTGCTCTGATTGGTCAGATGGCCCAGTCTGTTGTGATTGGTCTACTCTGCTCTGATTGGTCAGATGGCTCAGTCTGTTGTGATTGGTCTACTCTGCTCTGATTGGTCAGATGGCTCAGTCTGTTGTGACTGGTCTACTCTGCTCTGATTGGTCGGATGGCCCAGTCTGTTGTGATTGGTCATCCGTTTACAACGCATGTCAAACGCTCATAATCATATTCTAGCTCTGGATCTACAACTACAGAAGTTGATAACTGAGTGCCATTAGCTGAATTAAGCATAGTGAGGTCATGTGACGTGTAGCAAACTACTGTTTGACATGCTCATTGCTGTTTTGCGTACTATTTTTGTAATAAAAGACAGTATGCAGAAAGTATAATGCCAGTTTTCCAATTTGAACTCAATTTATAATTATTTATGTGGTAATTTCCCCATCATTTGTGTCAATTCTTCTTTGTATTTGTCCAGATCACACGTGTGTGTTGTGTTTTAGCGTCAAGCCTCATGCAGCTCTTTACTGGCTGTCATGCTGCTGTGTTACTTTAAAGAAAGAAATGTATTTTTGGCACTTTAGTTGCAACTAACAGGGTTGTTATTTTCATAAAATAATGCCGCTTAAAACAGCCATTAGCATTGCAAAAAGAGTCCGAGTAGTTGATCTCCTGAGCGAGGAAGGACATTTAATACGGATGGTGACATTTGGAGGTCTTGAACTGTAAGAACACAGCGAAGCCAGACAGGCATTTCAGTCCCTGAACATTTGACTGAGTAACACTCTGGACTGTTCGAGAGAAAAGATCTCGCATATCAAATTAAATGGATAAAATTCTGCACAAAGCCTGGAGTTGAAGTAAGATCTGCGTGTTTTCTTTTAATGAGAAAGTCACAGGTTTTGACCGGAATAGAATAAAGTTGCTGCCTTTATTTTTTAATAAAAATTAGTAAATGCTTTAAAAGTATTTTCCATTATTAGTTCATGCTAACTAATTTAACAAACAGTAAATTTGCTTAAAGTTAACTAACAGAAACTTAGTGTTACAAAAAAAAAAAAAATGCACATAACAAAATGACTAAAACCTACTCTAATGCTTCTGATCTTTAAATCTATAATGTTGTTTCCTTTAATATATCGCCATCCCGACATCTTTTTGTTCTGTTCTGTTGTTATTTTCCTTTAGCCTGGTATTTGATGATGTAATGCTGTTGTATAATATTTTTTTTTTTAAGATTTATTTTTGAATTTTTTTAAGATTTTTTTTTTTTTTTTTTTTTTTTTGGCATTTTTGCCTTTTATCATGATAGGACAGTAGCTAGACAGGAAGTGAGGTGGGGGAGAGAGAGAGAGAGAGAGAGAGAGAGAGAGAGAAGGGGGACGAAACACAACGGCGCTACATGTAGGCGCGTACTTGTTTTTATATTACTTTCTATTTATTGTAAAGCGAAATAGCCTCTTGAAAGGCTATTTAAATAAAAATGATTATTATTATAAAATGAAAATGAAAACTAATGCTAATTCAAAATATAAATAAATATAATAGTACATAAAATAGTATTAAATACCCCTGACACAATATTGTGTTTTACAGTGCAGCATTATTGCGATGAAGATCGACCGCTCTCTCTGTGAATGCACACCACGGTGTCTCCCTGTAATCATAAATAGTTAATACTTGACCAAAGCACTATTGTCTATAACATTTATTATTCATTTAAGCATCAAAGCAGCCGCTAAAGGTCACCCTATGTTTCATTTTCATGAGCGGCTGGCTCACGGGAGTAGATTATTGACAGCCATGCAGGGGTAAGAATTAAGTTTCAGATGGACATGACAGATTAAAGTCGTGATACAAAATATCTTTTTCTTTCTTCATTTTAGAGGTAAAAATAAGTTTGAAATACATGATTACTGTTTACAAACATCAGATGAATATGTAAATTTGTGCTGCATGCTTTCCTCTCAACAACAACACAAACACACAGATGTGAGAAAACAGTCGTTAAGAAAGCATGGCGACGTGGATGTTTGCACGAGCTCTGCAATTTGGGACTCATATAATAAGCATGTCATGTTTCGAACTCCCATAACAAACATAAACCGATCTTCATTTTGGCCTGATTTTCTTCTAGCTCATTCTTTGATTTCACTGAAGTACCTTAAGCACTAACAGCAGCGTTAGAGAATTCATGCAGTCGTCACACAGCAAAGCTATGGAAGTGAAAAATGATTAAAATGTTGCATAAACAGTTTCCTTATTTTAATCTGAAATCTTGATGCTGAAAAAGTCGATAAACGTCAGCTACCCTTATATTGATGATTGATGTCGGCTACTTGGCTTAACTCAGCATTTATGTCATGTAATGTCAAGAATATTTCTAATATCCACAAAATGTGGATTACAGTGATGCACTTACAATGAAAGTGAATGGAAATACTCACTGTTTCAATAGTATGAAAGATGCAAACAATATGCATGGTAAAATAATTTTAATTTTAAAAAGTTATATCCAGTTTTACGACGCATACACAATGAAACCCTAAAACTACTGTAAAAAAAATATGATTTAAACAGCTCAAATAATGAAGGTCAAGAATATTCACAATTTCATCTCTCTTTTCCTAACAAAATCTGGATTACAGGGAGGCACTTACAATAGAAGTGAAAGGAAATACTCACTGTTTCAATAATACAGCAACAAAACATGAGCAATATGCATATAAAACCCTGAAACTACTGTAAAAATTATGATTTAAACAGCTCAAATAATGCACATTTCACATTTCTGCTTTTGAATGCTCCAAATTTAGGTATAATTCACTTCCATTGTAAGTGCTCTCTGTTTTTTTCTTTAGGATTTTGTGTTTTGATGATTGATGTCGGCTACTTGGCTTAACTCAGCATTCATGTTCACATAATGTCAAGAATATCTCTAATCGTCTCTCTTTGTCTAACAAAATCTGGGTTTTGGTGAGGCAATGGAAGTGAATGGAAATACAGCCACAAGACGTATACACAACATGCATGGTAAAATAATTTGGAAACACTTTATAATAACTGCACGCTAATAGTTAAGCATTAGTAAACAGTTAATTTGTCATTTATAAAGCATTAATATATAAGCAGCTATAAATACAGTTATAAATGCTTTGTTGTTGATTTTAAAGCATATCTATAATGTGTTTAATAATTGTATTTTCATACTTTATTAATGATCAATTTATCATTTCTAAATGAAGTATAGCATTATTTACAAACCGGTTGTTCAGGAGTTGTCAGTGGTTCATAAGATCACTTAGAAAGTGTAAGTAAATGATTAATAAACTGTTTAAATACATATTATTATTCAGACATATAGTAATAGTTACTCAGTGTGTTAATAAATGCTTTATTAACATGTATTTCTACTGTAATTCATGGTTTATTCAGGTAGTTATAAAGCATTTAGTAGTGGTCAGTTAACTATTTTTGTGAGCTCATCTAAAGTGAGGACTAGTTATGCCTTGTAAAGCATTTACAAAGGAGATTTAAAGGCTGTTAAATATTTTATGTTCTGTATCACTGTGTGTGTTTGTTTCCTTTTTCTGTTTAGAAGATAACTGACTCTTTAAATCTCCTTTATAAATGCTTTACAAGGCATGAATAGTCCTCACTTTAGATGAGCTCACACACATAGTGAACTGACCACTACTAAATGCTTTATAACTACCTGAATTTACTACATTTACTTACACTTTCTAAGTGATCTTATTAATCAATGACAACACCTAGTTTGTAAATAATGGCAAATAATGTAACTGGTTTGTAAATAATGCTATACTTCATTTAGAAATGATAAATTGATAATTGTATGAAAATACAATTATTAAACACATCATAGATATGCTTATAAATCAAGAATAAATCATTTATAACTGTATTTATAAACTGCTTATTAATGTCTATTAATGCTTTATTAAAGCATCTATTAATGCTTTACTCTCTTCTTGCTCAGTTGGGGATATTTTGGGAATATTTAATTTAATTTTATCAATCAATAAATTTCACTAGAAACAAACCTTGTTGTATTATTTTAATTTAATACTGTGAAGCTGCTTTGATACAATCTGTATTGTGAAAAGCGCTATACAAATATACTTGACTTGACTTGACTTATAAATTATGAATTAACTGTTTAGTAATGCTTAACTAATGATTAATAGCATGCAGTTATTATAAAGTGTTACCAATAATGGTAACGTGGGCAAAAAGCTTACTCACCTTTTCTGTGAAAAGTCATATCCAGTTTTACTAAATCCCTAAAAAAAATCCCTCCGAAAATTGCTCTTATTCACTTCCATTGCAAATCCCTAATTTTTCCTTTACGATTTTTTTGTGTGAAATATTGCACACCCCAAATGCGTTTGATTGAGCTTAACTTATATTGAACCCTTAACTTCCTTTTAAATTGCCTTTACTCTTCACTCATCCCACTCGGCACATCCCAGTGTATTATCAAAGCTCAGGTCTACTTGTTGGCCATGAAAAATGAAGTCTTTGTGCTGGCAGGGATCACTTTTTGATTGCCTAATTGTATTGGGCTCAGTGCCCTGTGGAGACCTCGTTCCTTCAGCGCCCGTCACGTGGCGTCAGATGGAGTCTGTAATGTGCTGAGATGTTTCTGAAGCCAGTGGAGCTCAGGGAGGTGTGGTGTTCACATGTAACCAGTATGCCTGCGGCTAGGCTTTCATAACCCAGCCTTGTGCGTTTTTCTGCAACAAAAAGATCAGGTTACAATCCGAGATGATATGAGAGCAATTATGTGCCACCTCGGCATGCTGCCAGTTGTGATTCTAATGAAAAATACATCAGTGCGTTTTTGCGTGAGTGAAGCCGTTCTGGCGGAAATGAAGGCAACTTGATATTATCGCAGTGTTTATGAGAAACTTACATAATGGTGCAGACTTCTCCAAGTGGTTTGTTTAGAATATTGTGTGTTTGCTCGGGTTAGAAACACTGTAGTACTCGAGTATTGAGCCACTCCACCGCAGGAACCGATCCACATTTGATGGCAGAAAGCTGATGTTTCAGACGCACAGGTATCCTGATATCCCTCCTCCACTTACTAGAATTCAGTGGACAAAGAATCTGAATCATTATTTTTCTCTTGGTGTGCCGACTGTTGAGTCAGAGAGTTATTGTTGAGAGCGAACAGGCGTCCATGAGCCTCTCTCTCTTCTTCTTCTTGCTGTTCTTAGCGCCGGCGTCAAGGATTGATGTGAAGAGATTTTCAAAACCTCTTTCAAAGCCTTCATAATGTACTTCTGATCCGAGTCTTGTTCCTGTTGAATGCTTTCCTTGATTCTGGCAATATATTCTGCCAGTCTGCAAGCTTTATTAGAAAAAAAAGAAAAGAAAAAGGTAACACTTTATTTCGATTGTCCTCTTTAGAGTAGGGCTGGGCGATATGACCAAATACTGACCATGATATCGATATTTATTATAATATTCATTTACCTACCATTAATGAGGAAGGAAATGCTTTCCACTTATTTTTTTTAGACCTTGAGAATGAACATAAACGTGAACTTGTTTGATCAATGACGCAAACTTCACAAAATACGAGGCATATTCAAATTCTGCTGTAAAGAAGCTCTGAAAAGGACAATAGTGTCAATATTCAGCTCAAGTCATATTGCTGAAAAGATTTCTTTAAAAAGGTCCGCTTTCCATTTCCGCCTCAGAGCAAAATATTAAAGTTAATTATGAGATAAAGTTTCAAATAAGAATGAAAGTCACATTTTGATGTTGAAAGTGTACATTCATTCATTCATTCATTCATTCGGAAACAGATTTCCATATATTAGTGATGCTTGCGTTAGCAAACACTACTGTAAATATCCCATCATGCTCAGCTCGAAGGCAACAGTGACACACCCTGCCATTTTTTCATAGATGCCGTGTGCATTTGAGTTAATTGCAATTTTTCCTTAGTGCTTTGATTTATAAAATCCTTTCCACCCATAATGTAGCATGTTAAGAATAATTTTCTATATTCCGCTGAAAGTGGCACCACTGCGGACTCTCAATGCAAATCTAACACCCCCTGATAACTTAAAAATTCAATCAGTCTTTCGCTCTGTGCAATGCACCGCTGCTGAACTCCAGTGTTACTTAATCTTTTCAATTACCGCCACTAGAATGAATCTCTTAAGGCTTTTTTTCCCCTACAGGAGATAAAAGAGGTTGAATTCATTCTCGTGTTTTTACTATGACTGAGAGAATACAATAAGCAATGTCGTAGTGTCATTAAATATAATAACATTATAACAATCGCTCTTAGTTTAGCCAATTTGTGTTGTGTATGACACCTGATATTCACTTGTGGTTACTTTGGCCTAGATTTTTGTTGTTTGCTGTTGCTTACAATTTAAATTATACAAATCTGTTGAGATATACAAATATTTAAAATGCCTCATTATGCTTTTTCAGATAATTCCATCAGTAATTCCAGTCTTCCAGCACAAGTCTTTGTAGGTTTGTTAAACATTTGCATAATGCCAGTCTATGCTCTTCATTGGCTGTTCACAGCGTCTGCTTTGCCCCGCCCTCAAACACTGTCGTTGTAGCTGAGATTGGAAGCAGAGTAGACCAATCACAACAGACTGGGCCATCCGACCAATCAGAGCAGAGTAGACCAATCACAACAGACTGGGCCATCCGACCAATCAGAGCAGAGTAGATCAATCACAACAGACTGAGCCATCCGACCAATCAGAGTGGAGTAGACCAATCACAACAGACTGGGCCATCTGACCAATCAGAGCAGAGTAGATCAATCACAACAGACTGAGCCATCTGACCAATCAGAGTAGAGTAGACCAATCACAACAGACTGGGCCATCTGACCAATCAGAGCAGATTAGACTCTCAGAAAGACTCTTAGAGAGACCACATGCTTTATCGAACCATGATAAAAGTAGTTTTTTTTTTTACTTTAGATGTGTGTAAAACTTTTGTAAGAGACTCCAAAACAAAATTAGCCTTGAAAATAGCATTATAGCAGCACTTTAAAAGTCCTGTGCAAGGAAGTTTGCAAAGCGTTTCGAGTACCCAGAAAAGAGCCATATTTAAATGTTACAGATTATTATTATTAAAATGGTTATATTTAATACAGTGAAAATCAGCCTATAATTATAGGCAATACAGTGATAATCGCCATGTGTTCTATATAGTGGACAGCTCTCTGTAGTGGGATGTGATGGGCCAGTATACGTCTCAGGCCAGTGCAGTGCAATAATATATATGGTATAGATTTATCAGTCACATTTGATTTAGTCACATGAGTTTAGGTGATTTGTGTGGTGTTCAGCGGGGAATGAGCAGGCGTGCAGAAGCACAGGCCTCCCACACACCGACAGCTCGCTGCTAAAGGAAGAAAATGAAGACAAGAAGGTGGATGTTTCTGTGGCATATGTGTTCACGTGGATGCTTAGCTGCCTTTAAAATGACACTTGGCAGAGATGGGCGGGAGAGATTCTTTTCTTTAAGAGTGAACGGTGAACAAGAGGATTTCTTCAGGCGGATGGAGTGGAGAGTAGATAAAAAACACCCAGATGCCTTGAGGGATAAATGGAGATTCGCTCAATCCACTACTGGGAGAGATACCAGGAAGAACATGCAAATGAAAAGATTCTGTATAGAACTTTAGGATTCTAAAGGAATTTTATTCCTAAAGGATCTATTTAAGAAGAAATGAATTTAAGAAGAAATTCAATTTTTTTTTCTTTAAAGTTCCAAATAGAACCTGAAAAAATAATATTTTTATACTCTGAGCTGATTTAGAAGTGAAGATATATTTGCATTTATTGATTTATTTGTTTGTTCATTTTAACACCAGAAAAGGATATGGGCATCAACTTGACTTGTATTAGGCAGAAGGATTATTCACAAAAGATTATTACAGACAATGCAAATACTATTTTGATAAAAACATGTAAAAGTTTTGAATATAATATAATATTTTGAATAATCAATTACTCTCTGCACTCTAAATTAGGTGTTTTCACATTTGCTGCTGCTTAGTGTGTGATTTATATATTTTTTTTCTAGAAATAATTGAAAGATTTCATATTCAAATCGATAATTTATATTTTATTAAATATTTTGACTAATTTAAAATGCATTTTTTGCCTCTACTCAGGTTAAAATATACAACTCCATACAGTGTGTATTACCTTGATTTTTTTTATATTGAAAACCCTCAAAAAACATGAATTTTCTCTGCAGTTTTTGCCTGTGCAATCATGTTTATGTTAGTTAATAACAGTTTACCTCTAGTGTCTGTTGCTTTTGCTTGTCATCGGTGTTGTGTGAATTCCTGCACAAGTGAGAAGTCTGATTTCAAGTGGTATTTTATCACACTTTTCTAAGTAGGAAGTTTCCCTGTTGAATAAAACGGAAAGAAATTAGCAAAGCATCAACAAGTCAGTTCCTCTACCATGAAAGGGATCTTTTCTATTAAAGGTCTGGATCAATATTCAATCGGTGTTCAAATTCATAGAGGATATTTAATTTTTTTTATAAATACTATTTAAATTAGCAGTGGTGTACAAGTGTGTCGCTATCACTTATTACTGAAGTTGAGTCGAGGCTGAAGGTAAATGACACTCTTCAACCCAGAGACCCTGCGCTCTCCGCCTTGATCAACCCTTCAAGCGTCGAGCTGCATAGCAATTCAACTGGTGCATTAGTGCTCGCTCTCTCCCTCTCATTTTCAGTCAACAATATGATGGAGGCCTGCCAGGCACATTGGTATTCAGAGAGAGCCATCAAACTCCTCAGCGGCTCTGACTCAGTCACCAAATCCTCCCACCATCAAAAGCACTTCTGATGTTTGTCGAATTTGCCCTTATTGCGGCAACCAGGAAGAAATTAGCATTGAGGCTAACACCGAGGGAGCGTTCGAGGAAGTAATGGAAGCGCAGGGATGATCAGAGAGGCATTGGACGTGTGGTTTTAATTGGAACAGCTGTTATGGCGTATGAGAGTTTGCTGACATCACTGGGGATCATGATGTGTCACGTGACGCGTTTGAACCGCTGGCTACTGGTAATAGTTATAAGTGGTGGCGCTTAAGGGTTTAAATGAGCTGCTAAAAATAAAAAACTATATGCTTCCCATGAGGCCACTTAGGATACATTTGATGCGTTTGACAGAGATAAATGGAGGGATGGTTAGCATGTGTTCAAAGCAAACACAGCTATTACATGAATATGTTGAGCTTTATATGTGATTATACAGCCCGATCTCACCCCAAAACGTCACATACTGACGCGTCTTGACCAAACGGCAATATACGACGAAAAGGGTACCCCTAAAACGTCCATATGAGACGAAGACATAAGCGCACCAGCAGCGCCTCTTAGCGGTACCCTAACGCATACCTAAACCTACCCATAACCCGAATAGTCACATACGGACGTTTTAGGGGTACCCTATTCGTCGTATGTTGCCGTTTGGTCAAGACGCGTCAGTATGTGACGTTTGGGGGTGAGACTGTGTTAGATTATATCTAAAAAAAATCTCATTATTTATTCTATACACTATGCATGCATATACACACACACACACACACACTCACACACACACACACACACACACACACACACACACACACACACACACACACACACACACACACACACACACACACTCACTCACTCACTCATGCACTCACTCACTCACTCACTCACTCACTCACTCACTCACTCACTCACTCACCTCACTCACTCACACACACACATGCACAGAGTATTACTTTTATTATTACTCCATATATGCATGCAAAATACCTAGCAATATTTCTTGTCATATTTGCCTGCATTATGTGGATGGTCAATGGCTTGCTTTCAGAGCTTGAGACTTCTGTGATCCTCTCCATTCTGGCACAGGATGGCTGTGATGGGGTGGTATGAGTATGAGTACAGGAGCTGTGATATTCGTCTCTCACGCTGAAACGAGGATAGAGTCGGTATGAAAAGAGCGAGCTGAGAGATCATCCAATTCTCAGCGCGTTCAGGACAGGGTGAGATGCTGGGAGACGTCGTGATCTCAGAGGCTTAGCATGCTAATCACCTGGGTCTGCCGAGCCCGTTGGGGAAGTGTATAATCTGACAAGTTCATGTCCCCTTCAGATACCCCTTAATATACTGGATAAAATTGAAATGAGAAATCAAATTTGCCTTGATCTATCGACATATAAAAGGTCTTCCATTAAAACATCTTGCAAGTTGCATAGCTTCAACTGTCCTCATTATAAACAAAGCATTTATTTAATCAAGCTCCACAAACGACTCGTTATACAAAAATGGTTCAGGAATTGTTTGAGGAGCACAACAATGAATTTGAGGTGTTGACTTGGCTTCCAATTCCCCAGATCTGTAGGATGTGCTGAACAAACAAGTCTGATCCATGAGCTCCAGCTCGCAACTTACAGGACTTAAAGATCTGCTGCGAACATCTCGGTGCCAGAGAGCACGGCTCACCTCCAGGGGTTAAGTGGAGGCCATGCCTCGACGGGTCAGGGAATGGTTGGCAGCGAACGGGGGACCAACACAATATTAGGAAGGTAGTTTTAATGTTATGCCTGATCAGTATATATATATATATAAATATGTGTGACCCTGGATCACAAAACCAGCCACGAGTCGCATGGGTATATTTGTGGCAATAGCAAACAATACATTGTATGGGTCAAAATTATCGATTTTTCTTTTATGCCAAAAATCATTTGGATATTAAAGTAAAGATCATGTTCCATGAAGATATTTTGTAAATTTCCTATCGTAAATATATAAAACATTGATTTTTGTGAGTGAATGCAGCACAATCGCCAACATAAATGAACAACTTTAAAGGAGATTTTCTCAATGTTTCGATTTTTTTGCACCCTCAGATTCCAGATTTACAATAGTTGCATCTCAGACCAAATATTGTCCTATCCTAACAAAACCATACATCAATGGAAAGCTTATTTATTCAGCTTTCAGGTTTTGTATCCATCTCAATTTTTAAAAAAATTGACCCATGTGACTGGATTTGTGGTCCAAAATATATATATTTTAAATTATTTAACTTTCAAGGGTCATTTCGGTTAACATTCGGTTAATATTTGTCTTGTGCTGCACAAAAACATGATTTTGGTGCCTTTTTGGTGCTGTTTCTGTGATATACATACACTTTATTTTATATAAATACTTTATTTTTTTAATAATTATAATATATTATGATATTTTATTTATTAAAAATATTAGAATTAACGTTGTCACCTTCATGTAAACTCCCAGTCCCTCACTGAGCGAGCAAAGGCTTAATCTCTTTATTTGAATCCTGTTCATTTTCTCTTGCAACTAGTCAAGTTATAATTAATAACGTACAAGTGTCTGAATGGCAGAATATGAATGTCCCAGCTGAGAGACATGAGACCTTCAGGTCAAAGGTCACCTCTTGTTGTATGATAGCAGAGCTGCATCAGTCTGATTACATTACAGTTGAGCCTACAGCAAACATCTCTTCATATATAAAGTGGTAATGTAAGGCGATCGAGCGGCTTCTTCTGCTATCTCAACAGTCACATAAACCCCGTCAGCGAATCTGTCTCTGACCACCCGTAGCTCTGCCAGTCCAAGCGTCCAATCCGACAGGCCGTCCAGATGACGGATGAAACTGTGGCGCTGGAAGCCCGTGCTAAGCCACCTGCCAAATGTGTGTGTCCCGCTGAGGAGAGAGGGCGCTTTGCCCTGCGTTTACACCCCGACGCTGCCATTATCAGTAGAGCACAATGCAAGCGATCCGCCTCATTGCGGGTGAAATGGCCATGTTGACATTCAGAGTCTGAGTTGTTTGGGTCCCTGTTGCTTTACTGTGGTCACTGCTTGGCATCAGCTGCATTTTTTTGGCTATCCAAAAGTGATCTTAGCCTTGTAAAATATAACAAACCCTGTTGGAACCACTGTGCAAATTATACAGTAAATTTCAAGCGCTTCACCTCATTGTTCAGGCTGTTATCGGTTAAAGTACCCCTTTAGTCAATCATTTTATCCATTAAAACTCATCTTTGATCACCAAAATTACACATTTAAACTTGGTCATGTCTTAAAATATCTTAAATGTAGCTCTACACCCTTGCCTCGTTTTGTATTCGCGTTTCTATGAATATGCAAATGAGCCCCGCCTCCACTCTCTCACAGCAGCTTAGAGTTCCACTCAATCACACGTTGATCTGATTGGTTGCAAGGTAGTTAATCCTCAGCTGGATCCGTTGCTCCTCGAAGATCGCTTCAGATCATTTGCGTTTGAATAGCGTGCGCTCTCAGTAGGCGTGTTCACATTAGCAGATAATGAGCTGAAATGAGAACGACTGACATCTCTCTTTTCTTACAGATTACATAAACAGAGTTTAGTTTTGAATTATATAATTTAATAGTAGACACTTAAATGATTATAAAGATATATTGCTCATGCCTGGGTGAATAGTATTCGCTGAGTTTTGTTTAAAGGGGTGGTTTACTGCCTTTTTTCTTTGCTTGATTGTGTTTATGGGCTGCAATATAACATGTCTTCGTGTTTCGTTTGTTAAAAAACGCCTTATTTTTCATAAATTTCACCTTTATTGTAAGCCGCTTCCTCCTCTGTCATTTGAACGACCGGTTGACTTCCTGAGTCTATGAAACCACTCCCTCAGAAAGAGGCAATGAGCTCAGATTGGTTAGTTCGGCCGGTGTGTTGTAATTGGCTAAACTGCATCCGGAATCTTCACGCCCATTACCTTTACGGGCGACAGTTGCATGTGCTCCGGTCAAATGTAATGGTGTCAATATTGCCTCATCAGTTTGAGCCAGAATCAGACCCAGAGAGCGGTGATGAAGAGAGTCAAGCAGAACCTCCGCAAACACGGCTCTTACTAAACGTTTCTGAATGGTAATTTTTTTTTATTATTATTATTCTCTCAAAGAATTTTCATACGCTGTTACTTGAAAATGCTACTGCTGTTTGTTAGCTTTTGAGATACGCTTTCCCCCTGATTAAACATTTAATATAACTGAATACATACGTTTTTTAAAGATATTGTTTTATTGATAGAATGAAGAACCGTTTAACTATTCACAAAACTTACCGGTAGTTTACTCAGTTTGTCGTTTTCTTTAGGTGTAGCTGCTAGGCTACATGTGATAACAGCAGCTGAAGTTTGCTGTTGCGAAATTTTTTTTGAAGTTTGTACGCGTTTGTCTTATACACACAAAATAACATCGAACTAACTAGCTACTATAACCAAACAGCTTTGGCATTGGTTTGCGTTCTTGATCAAATCAAAAAATTACGTCATAAAGTATACATGGAAAATACATTTACAAAATTTGTACATATACAAATTCGGGTCCAAAATGTTTATACGCATCTGTCATATACTAAAGCCAGCGCTGGCATTTTTTTACATCCTTGATAAAACTAAAACATTACGTCTTAAATTATACAGGCTAATACATTTAAAATGATTAAATCTTACTTGCAGGTTGTGGCCTCTGGTTTTAAAGCTGTAACTGCTTCATGTTGGAGTAATAGTTTCTTATTGAATCCGACATTGAACTTGTGTAGATTCTGGAAGCTGTCTTCAGTAAAATGCGCAGCACAGAGAGCTAAACTACAATTGTAATTGTCAGGAACATAATCAAACTTAAATTTTAACCATTGTTGACGAACTACAGCGTCTGTAGGAAGCCTGAACACAGAAGACCTGACGGCTACAGCTCTCCACTATAACTCCTCCTCTTCGACAGCAGAACATGTTCCGGAGGGAGGGTTGATGTAAATGTATGGGTTAGTTACGTATAAAACCCGGGAAGTATCTCGTTGTAGTCCCATTCGAGTCGTTTTTCTAGGCATTAAACTTCCTGATTTTTAAAAGACAATATCTCCGCTTACGTTGAACTTTCAGCGCAGCAACTTTGCAGATACTGTTCATGCACCAACAGCAACATTACACAGTATTTAAAATGAAAAAAGTGAAATAGCAATCAACCACCCCTTTAAGTTTAGAGACGTGCTCCAGAAAAAAAGTTCACGGAGACGGAGAGGAAGAAAGCACACCCTGTTTTATTTTCTTTATTTTACAAAAGCACAATGTTTTGTTTCGATTGTAAGTGGACACATAAAAAAGTAGATATTTAATAGTTTATTTTTTCATATTTCTTAAGTCTGTATAGCCATAAATGGTGGAGTATTTTAAGTCTATTTTGCTGCTATATGTGAAAAAAAAGTTTTAAGGAGAAAATACTCAGCAATGGTGTCGACTTATGAATTTACACATGGTTTGTCTTAAAGCATATAGACATATAAACAACTCTAGCACCAAACGTCTACTGAGCCAAACGTCTGACATTCAGAGTCTGAGGTGTTGGTTTATTTTCAGGACGTAATGCTACTATATTGGCAGTGGATTTGGTTCTGGGCGAGAGTCCTATTGTTTGTATTGTGTGTGGTCGTCTTGCTTCTGTCACTAAATGTGAGATAAGGTGTTTATAATGTTGTTGCAGGCAAAGCTGAGCAACTAATCCAATCTACTGTTTTAGCACAAAGACAAATGCTTACAGCTAAATGTACAATGTCTCTTCGGTCCACCTGCTTTTTGTCCGAGATGCTGGACGTTCACTTGTGTTTGACATTATGCCCACAGCTGATCCCTTTGTTTGGACTGAAAGCGACACTAAACCGGATGTCACAGAGGAACTGAGGGGGGACATGCATTACATGACCTGATTACCCACATCTTTTTGGCCTATAAAGTGCATGAAACATGTTTGTTGGTTGGAAATGCTGTGTAAATCATACAATGACTGCTTTAAAGGTGTATTTAAATGACAAACATTTCAGGCTGTTTGTCTCGTGCTACCCAAACATTTATTTCTTAATGTTAATTTTTTTTTTATTACAGTATATTAAACTGAATGCATGATTTATGCAATTTTGAGTTTTAAATTACATTAAATAAAATGCATTAATTATATTAATGAAATTAATCAATTAATGATAGTATACATATGCTTTATTTTAAAATAAATACATTTTGTTTGTCTTAATCTTAAATATTTTATATACTTTTTTATTTTGTACATTTTTATTTATTTTGTTCTATTTTTATTTTTATTTAATTTATTTTATTTTAATTTAATTTAATTTAATTTAATTTTATTTTATTTTATTTTATTTTATTTTATTTTATTTTATTTTATTTTATTTTATTTTATTTTATTTTATTTTATTTTATTTTATTTTATTTTATTTTATTTTATTTTATTTTATTTTATTTTATTTTATTTTATTTCAACTTTCAGGAGTTCAGCCTTTTTAAAAGATTTTTTTATGCATCGTTTCAGAGTATTCTCGGTTGTTGTTTGTCTTGTAATACCCAAAAATTGTCTTTTGGTCCCTCCAGCACAGTAACCCAAACATCTATTGTCTGAAAGACCAGTTTTTGTTATAGACATGATATTTAAATCTATAATGGATTTATAACTAATGACAGTAGGCTCTACTGTTTTGTTGATGTACTGTTCAATATTATTTTAATAATCTAATCTGATCTTAATCAGCCAGTTACTATGGTTACGTTCTCAGAAAAATGTGACTTTTATACACAGAGGCTGTTTTATTATTAAGTTAGTTATTGATTTAAAACCAAGTAATCTATCTAAACTAGTTTGCTACCCCAAAAATGTTCTTAGTCTTGTAAAATAGGAAATTACAGATCATTTTTATTGGAAACTTATGACAATATTAAACTGAATGCATAATTTGAGCAATTTGTAGTATGGATATGTTGTACAATACATACATTTCGTTTATCTTAATTTTGTTATACATTTAAGATTTGAGGAAAAGGTTTGAAAGCAATGAGGTGGTAGCCTTCTATAATGTGCTGTACACACACACACACACACACACACACACACACACACACACACTTATATTATAATACGTCTCCTCTACTCACACAATACAGACTCGCCAGGGAATCAGTCGTGTCGTCAGATCCATGTAATCTCAGCATACAAGACGCATTAATCAATGGAGCTGTAATTACATGAGGGTGCCTGTGTGTTTGTGTGTGTTTGTCCGGAGCCAATCTTGCATTTGCACCCTTTGTTAAGGTCCATGTCTGCCTTACACTGCTGAATGTCGGACAATAAAGGTCTGTGCAAGGGTTAATTAGCAGTGCTGGAGAAGCATCTATCAGCTTTATACAGCAGAGCGCAGCTCCATTATCCTGGGACTCAAACACACACACACACACACACACACACTGTTCAGATTAATGCGCACGCACATATATTTGTGAGTATGATCAGATATTATACTCGTGACTTCCAATCTTGCATTATAGCTTTAGTTGTTTGACCTCTCTATATGAAAACACAATATGCAAATAATTTCAAAAGTGCAGATTCCTCAATAATGGCTTAAAGGGGACATATCATGCTAAATGCACTTTTTTAGCCCTTAAATGCATTTTGTTGTATATTTGGAGTGTTTAGAAGTACAGAAAAGATGAAATTATTCTCTTCAGGTGCTTCGTTGATATCTTTATATTCTGTTTTGGTCATATTTTTCAACCTGTTCCGATTTTTCTGTTATCTATGACGTTTTTTGAACTATAACGTCACAGTATTTGCAGCGGAACTGCCAAATAAGGACATTGACTTCCGGCCCAACACTTCGAGCAATCCGACATTATTATTTCTCGCTGCAATTTTGTAGTTCAAGCTAAAGGATGCAGAAGTTACGAGAGGGTAAGTTAAAATGTTCGGTTGTTGGATGTAGTAACCCACACGCTTTATTACACCGTCAAATGTAGATGAACTGCCACGCTTGTGGCGCATGTTTGACTGAAAGAACGAGCAGAGAGAGAGACCCGGTCGCGCGCACGCGCGCGCGCTCACTCTCTCTCTTCAGAGAGGCAAAAGTGTAAACAAGACATCACCGTCTCCAAACTAGACGCTGTCTTGCTCTCTCTCCCTCGCACATACTAATCAAAATAAATCGACACGGTGGTAAAAGGTCGGAAGACCAAAGTTTCATGTGTAAATACAGTAACACACCATTGCGATACATCCATATGAAGACGTTGTTCTGCAGGTTCATCGTTCATTTTCATCTCGCTCCGGCTCCGACTCTGGCTCGAACATGTAAGGCTGGCTGGACAAGTCTTCCGTTGTTGACATTTTGTTAATAACGTGTGAATAAAAAGTTTCTGTGCCGCTAGATAATCGTATCTCTGCTATCAGACTACAAAAATGGCCGAACGGGGTGGAGTTGAACCTCTGCAACCTGGAGAGGGGGCGGGGTATGAAGTGTCTCAGTTGTATTTAAAGAGACCGCACCAAAACGAGTTGATCTCAGACGCACGTCAGAAAAGGGGTAGAAAGGGGGCTTGTGGAGCTATAATGATGAGGAATTCAGACCCAAGCATTGCAGTTCCGCTTTATATAGACTACAAATGTATGATTTATATGTAAAAAGGAACAATTTAAAAGCATGATATGTCTCCTTTAATTGTCTATGGATGCATATACACAATAAACCACAGCATTTATGTCAAATGCTGTTACAGTAGGCTAAGGCACTTAGGGTCGAATTTAGCAACAGTTTGCACCAGCGCAAACACTCTTTTGGTGTTAAAAAACTACCTTCAGGATTTACTAAAGACACACAGTGCAAAACTAGTGCTGAAAAGGCGTTGACAGGGTTATTTTTGCAACTGACCTTATTGCATATGCATTAGGAGTTTCCCTTTCAGATGTAATATGTATGGGAGGAGAGTATTTAAATGAATCATTTATTATTAACTTAAATATAACTTTTATACTAGGCTATTAAAACAATAAAAAAAGTAATATTTTGAAAAACAAAAAGGTTTGTGCTCATCAATTTACCGGTATTTTACCAATATTTAATGCCCCAAAAAGCATCCATCCATCCATCCATCCATCCATCCATCCATCCATCCATCCATCCATCCATCCATCCATCCATCCATCCATCCATCCAATGTTTGTTCATATGTCAGCATTATAGTCTGTGGTAATAAACATTACAGTTTAAACATAACATTACAATCAACAGTTTATCTTATTTCTTTTAACCATTAAACAGTCTTGGGTTAGCGAGAATCTAAGGATTATCAGGTTTTAAATGCTCAAGGATCTCTTGATCCCTTCCTATTTACGTAAAACCACAGAGCTGTCACAAACATCCCATTTCTTCATTCTTATCTTCCAGCCTTTCGTACATCGCCTCGGGTTTGTTATGTCCCTTCATTTGTATGTCTTCAATGCCGTGTTCTTTTAATGCAAATGCCTCTGTGCTCGTGCGGTGTGATCATTGTGAGATCTCTGTTGCTTGGCCAGAAGAACATTTCATGCGGAGATCTTTATAGTAGTGTTTTTATCCGCCGGAGTCATAAACTACAACCGCTCAATATTCAGCTCAATATTAAAGTTCTCATTCAGTGAGCTTTAAAACTACTTCTGGCGTGTTTTACACCTGCATTGGAGACTTGAGGTGACAGGTAAACAAAGTTTTTTTTTGTATTTTTTTAATGTTTGGTAAAATAAATGCAGCAATAACGTCTTAACTAAATATAGAAAAATGTGATTACTAAGGATTAAGAGTTCATTGACTGTAAAAATCAAACACTTTAATGCTTTTATGTTCACAGGGGATGGGTTATTCATTTTATTGTGTAATTTAACTTGATCTATAGTGGTTTTACAATTAAAAGGGCCATCATATTTTCTTTGAGCTTTTGATATATAAGAGGTCATCATACTATAAGAATATCCTGTAAGAAAAACAAAAACGGCTTTTATTGAAATCAAGGCCAGAGAACGACTTGTTGTGGAATATACCTATCTATGATAGGTGAAAAAGAAGAAAATCAATGCCTACTTCATCATGCTACTTTGGCCCGTCCACTGGCGTGTTAGTGAGATGACAAAGGGAGAGGAGAGATACAGGATCACTTTACTTGATTACTTTCCCAATGATCCTAATGCTAGGAATGTGGTAATTAATTTTCAACAATGTGAATGTCTCAGTTGAGAGATACGCCAGCAGCCATATCACCCTGGAGCCCAAGACTGGTTGCCCACTGAAGCTAAGCAGGGCTGAGCCTGGTTAGTACCTGGATGGGAGACCTCCTGAGAAAACCAGGTTGCTGCTGGAAGAGGTGTTAGTGAGGCCAGTAGGGGGTGCGGCTCACCCTGTGGTCTGTGTGGGTCCTAACGCCCCAGTATAGTGACGGGGACACTATACTGTCAAAGAGCACCGTTCTTCAGATGAGACGTAAAACCGAGGTCCTGACTCTCTGTGGTCATTAAAAATCCCATGGCATTTCTCGTAAAGACTAGGGGTGTAACCCCGGTGTCCTGGCCACATTCCACACATTGGCCCTTACCAGAGACAATTTATATAAGAGACATGCCACTTCCTCAATCCTCAATAGAACTATATAAGGAAAACCCGTAACGGCAAAGATGGCGGTTGTATGAACATGTCCCGCCCCTCTCGCTGGAAAGCCAATCATCTGCTTTTAACAGTCAAGCCGCGAAACATTTAAACCTATCGTCTGGTTCCACTGACGCATGCGCACATTTGAGGTTTTGCGACAGCGGAGACGATTTGGGGACAGCGAGTTGTTGTGTGTGCAAGATCAAATGACAGGGCGCATATTTAACTGAACCATATGGAAAGGACAAGCAGAGAGGGAGAGCCCCGGTCGCGCGCGCGCACCCTCTCTCTCTCTTTCCGAAGCCAGGCGAAAGTGTAAATAAGACTTCACCGTCTCCAAATTAAACGCTGTCTTGCTCTCTCTCTCGCACGCATATTAAATCAAAATAAAACGACATGATGGTAAAAGGTCGGAAGACCAAAGTTTCATGTTGGAGCATTAGGAGATTTTTTCCCCCTGAATTACCGCTGGGTGTGAACTGTGCTAAAATACGTTGCCTTATCTTCTCTGAAATGCGTTCCGCACATTCAGCTGACATAAAATTAAACGAAAAAACCTATCCAGTGATGTAATGTTTTCTGTGTTGACACTAACCTTGTGGGATGTCCATGTCCTAACTGCTGGGATAATCACACAACCGTATGACACGTCCAATTCGCGAACTAATGATTAATTTGAACCGATTCATTTTAATGAATAGTTAAAACTACAGATCTACATTGTTATTACTGATAAAGTGCAAACCTGCTTATATTTAAATAAAGGATAACAATATTGACATTGAATATGCACAACACCGACATTCTGGATAGAGACGTAAATTAAGTTGGTGTCGTGAACCCTTGCGCATGCGTAGTAAAAGTATAACCTGTGGGGGAAAAGGCGTTTTAAACCTTATTTTGGGGCAAAGTCATCAAATTTTTTCAGCGATTTTTATCATATTTTACTGCTGTTTCTATACATGCAGTTTTTATGTCCCGGTGACCAGTGAAAGTGCAGTTCTGACTCTCTGCCCATTCATTTAGATAGGAGCCTGGTCTTGTTAGTTCGAAATAGCTGCCCGGAGGCGTTGCCAAGATGGCGGCCGAGTGGCACGACTTGCCTAAAAGGACTTTGCCCTTACCAATCATGGGCTCCTAATAATCCCCTTACATTGAATTGGCTCTATCACTCTCTCTCCTCTCTCCACCTATAGCTGGTGTGTGGTGAGTGCACTGGCGCCGTTGTACTGTGACTGCCGTTGCATTATCCAAGCGGATGCTGCACACTGGTGGTGGTTGAGGAGACATCCCCTGATATGATTGTAAAGCACTTTGGGTGTACAGTAGTACATATGAAAGCGCTATATAAATGCCTTATTCTATTCTGAACGTGTGAAAATTTGCAAGTGTTGGTTTAATCTGGCGCATTTTAGATATTTTCATGTATTATTAATGTGTATTAACATTAGTAACACTAATGTAACTGTATTCGGTACATTTCACTGTGGATTTTTTGGTAAATCAGTCGCAATTTCGGCGCATGCTTTGGTAAATCAGTTGCAGTATCGGTACAGGTTTTGCAAACAGACTTTTTATAATATGGAATTGACAGTAATGCAACAATAAGTTAGTTACTGTTCATTCTAATGCCTGATCTGTGACCAGTGGTTTTGATATGTAATGATTCATGTAGATACAGTCAGATGTTCTTTGTCTATGTGTCAGTAAATCAAACCATTGACTAAACTGCCAATTTCACATTGTTTTTCTTAGTAGGATGAAAATAATCTGTTATTTAAACTGTGATTAAATTATAGAAATCGTTCAAAGAATACTCCCTTTACAATTGACGGAGCTCTCAATCATAACCCAGAGTTTATCAGTGACAGTGACTCTCGCCAAAACTCCTGTTATAATCAACAAATCTCGTATTTACATTGTTTTTGTTATGATGAAAGCATTCGTGAGTTACAATGATGAGATCACTGCATTCATGCGCTCAACATATCTGTGATTGGCTACATGCTCATCACTGGAATCTTTTATGCCACAATCTAAATATAACGCCATAGATCTAAATATAATGCTATAATCAACACTTTTCACGATCAATTGACCCTTCGCAAAGACCTGCCCCCCTTAGTTACTGTCGCTATGCCCGACAAGCTACGCTGCTCTCACGCACACACCATGTTCTCACCTATGGTTCTCCCGCAGTGAAAAATACATCGCGGAGCAGAGAGGACACTAACAACACGCTGACAGACAGGACAGACCAGGTTACTTTTCGGTAACTTTTGATATAAAACTTATTAAACAAAGTCTCACCTTTCAAATTTGGTCTTTTTTTTAAAGAAATTTAAACGATACATACCGTTTTGTGGCTCTTAAATGTGTCTGACAGATCGCTGTAGAGCATCAGTTAAAGCTGCTCGTGAACCAATCATCTCTTCCTTCTAGTTCATTTATAGCATCAAATAAATATAAATGAACATCAGAAGGAATGTTGTTTTAACCGCGGAAAGACGTCAGTACACTCCGTTTTTCAAGTTCAAATCCTCCCATGTTAATCTGCTATCTCTCCTGACTGCTTTGTCGGACAAAATGGCGGATGGCGGATTATGATGGTTAGATCGCCTGTCAATCAAGCTCCCTGCGAAGGGTCAATTAACCTTCACAACTGTAATAGTAAAAACGTTCTAAAACATTTTCCACATGTAATACTTATTTCATAAGCAAAGATGTTTAAAATTCACTCTTCTTTAATTATGATGCTTATCATACCAGATACCAATGATTATTTGATATGAGATCATTACTTCATATTCACAATATGCTACTTTTATCTCAGAAAGCAATTTGTTTAAAAGTGTTATACATTAAGAAGTGGAGTTATCTTTCTCGTCTTTTATGTATCTTGGCCTCTTGGGTGTTTTCTTATTTGTGTAGCCTTTTCTCATGAAATATTCATGAGCCGCCGCTGCTATACTTAATGAAAGTTTGCATTGCAAAATGTTTAACCTTTTCAGATGAGTGAACCCGCAAAAGTTCACTTGACATCTTATTAGCAAACATAGTTTATGTGTAAGATGCTGCGAGCTTTGAGGCTGTCTTATTTTTTTTAGCTCTACATGGCATTCTTGTTGCACGTTTATCAAAAACTCTTGATTATCTATCAGTCTTACAGTGTAAGATTTCAATTTCCACTCCTCACTGCTGCATGGAGACTGTAAATTTGATATATTTTTCAATGTCACAACTTTCTGCATCATTACTCATGGATCTACTTGACAAAGCTATCCACACACATACAGCGATGTTCCTCAAGCACTTTGTGGCTAAATCTTTTCTTATTTACAGCTTGGAGCAGTGAACGCACAGTCTAGGTGATTGTGTGCTGTCGCACCTTTGGGGATGTTTGGATTTAACTCTGTTTGTGTAGATTGACGTGAGCTGCATCTCAAAACAGTTTTGTAATGGAACACTTCAGGATAATTCAGCCGTGAGCTTCTTTAACATCCTCCTGTACTCTTCCTCTAGACTATGAATCTGTCAGTCAAACCTCCCACCGCCCTGACTCCATTACCCATGATTCTCAGCGCCAAACCGGCCTACTCAAACAGAGATATCTGGCCTGAATTCACTGTTCTCACAAAACCTAGTTTTTGAGTAGAGTTTGATAGATTTTATTTTAACTAAATGTGGTTAGTTTTAGTCATTTTGTTGTGTTTTTTGTAATTTTTTATTCTTTTAGTTATTTTATGTAGTATTTATTCATTTTTATTTATTAGTTTTAGGTTATTTGGTTAAATTTTTAGTACTTTAACTACAACTAAATGAAAATAAGAAATATTGCCTATGCAACAATCTGAAATAAAATAGTATTGTGGCAGCAAATTAACCATTTGTTCCCACAAATTATTAATGCGCCAACACGTTTTACTAATTCGTTCCCTCGTTTTACTAAATCGTGCTCACAATATTGTAATTTGTTCCCTATTTTTACTAAATCGTGGCCAAGTTGTAATAATTAATTCCCGTTTTAGTTAAATTAAAATGAGGGAACGAATTAGTACAATATGGCCACGATTTACTAAAACGAGAGAACAAATTCTTAATTTGTTACCATGGTATATATATTTTTGTCCGCACGTCATGTGTAGGGCTTTGTAAAAAACATTTTTTTAATGGTTTTAGATTATTTTTTTGTTAACGATCCTAGTTAGCACATGTTGCTAAGCTAATGCAATACTTGTATGCACAAACAAAACAGCATATGTTGGGTAAATATGTTGTGATAGCAGAGAACCATCCCTCTGAACGCTCTCTTTCTTTATTCCCTGCAGATTCCTCAGATCAGCTATGCATCCACAGCTCCGGAGCTGAGCGACAACACTCGCTATGACTTTTTCTCCCGCGTCGTTCCACCGGATTCCTACCAGGCCCAGGCCATGCTGGATATCGTCACGGCGATGGGCTGGAACTACGTTTCCACGCTGGCCTCGGAAGGGAACTACGGGGAAAGCGGCGTGGAAGCGT
This sequence comes from Scardinius erythrophthalmus, assembly GCF_964197995.2. Taxonomy (NCBI): domain Eukaryota; kingdom Metazoa; phylum Chordata; class Actinopteri; order Cypriniformes; family Leuciscidae; genus Scardinius; species Scardinius erythrophthalmus. The sequence goes on along the minus strand of NC_138224.1, from coordinate 2,729,022 downwards.
TTGTGCAGATCTCTCGAGAGATTGGTAAGATGGCTTTTCCTGATTGCCTAGACTGGCTTGATGCATTGATGAATTTAAACCAGTTTTAGGCAATTTATATAATGTTTAAAGGGGTCATCAGATGCCCATTTTCCACAAGTTGGTATGATTCTTTAGGGTCTTAATGTAAAGTTTGTAATATACTTTGGTTAAAATTCCTCAATGGTTGTGTAAAACAACACCCGTTTTACCTCTTTAAAAACAGCTGTTCACAGCGACCCGTTTCGGTGCATGTCTCTTTAAATGATAATGAGCAGCTGCTCACCCCACCCCTCTCTAACCCATGCGGGTGTCGACTCAAGACACGTAAATTGCTGCCTTGGTGGACAGTATACAAATGGCTGAGGGTGTAAATATGCTAATATGGGACAGTCCATCAGTGCTCGTGGGCGGAGCATGAGAAATATGACATCATAGTGCTCAGAAAATCCAAACGGCTTGATTATTGAGAGTGTTTAGACTTTTTGAGGATTCAAAAAAAGGAGAGAATGGATTTTTTTCATTATATGGTGGTTGTGTCCGCACACTGCAAAGACACATTTATATGCAAACACCATAAAAATGTAAATTTGTCATCCGATGAGCCCTTTAACGTTGATGATCGCGTTATTTTACATATGCATCTGCATACATATGCTATCGCTTTTTCTGCTTATTCTTCGCCTGTTTAGATCATGAGATTAAGTATGATTTCAGAAGATGCATAACAGCGCCCTGTGGAAGCGCTGTTATGCATCTTTATAACATGCAATTGTGAGTTTAGATCCCTCAATTTTGACTTTAACACACAACTGTGAGTTTAGATCCCTCAATTCTGACTTTATAACACGTAATTGTGAGTTTAGTTCCCTCAATTCTGACTTTAACGCAATTGTGAGTTTAGTTCCCTCAATTCTGACTTTAACACGCAATTGTGAGTTTAGATCCCTCAATTCTGACTTTAACACGCAATTGTGAGTTTAGTTCCCTCAATTCGGACTTTATAACACGCAATTGTGAGTTTAGTTCCCTCAATTCTGACTTTAACGCAATTGTGAGTTTAGTTCCCTCAATTCTGACTTTAACACGCAATTGTGAGTTTAGATCCCTCAATTCTGACTTTAACATGCAATTGTTAGTTTAGTTCCCTCATTTCTGACTTTATAACAGGCAATTGTAGGTATAGATCCCTCAATTCTGACTTTAACACGCAATTGTGAGTATAGATCCCTCAATTCTGACTTTAATACGCAATTGTGAGTTTAGATCCCTCAATTCTGACTTTATAACACGCATTTGTGAGTTTAGATCCCTCAATTCTGACTTTATTACACACAATTGTGAGTTTAGATCCCTCAATTCTGACTTTATAACACGCATTTGTGAGTTTAGATCCCTCAATTCTGACTTTATAACACACAATTGTGAGTATAGATCCCTCAATTCTGACTTTAACACGCAATTGTGAGTATAGATCCCTCAATTCTGACTTTAACACGCAATTGTGAGTTTAGATCCCTCAATTCTGACTTTAACACGCAATTGTGAGTACAGATCCCTCATTTCTGACTTTATAACACGCAATTGTGAGTATAGATCCCTCAATTCTGACTTTAACACGCAATTGTGAGTTTAGATCCCTCAATTCTGACTTTAACACGCAATTGTGAGTTTAGATCCCTCAATTCTGACTTTATAACACACAATTGTGAGTACAGATCCCTCATTTCTGACTTTATAACACGCAATTGTGAGTATAGATCCCTCAATTCTGACTTTATAACACACAATTGTGAGTTTAGATCCCTCAATTCTGACTTTATAACACACAATTGTGAGTATAGATCCCTCAATTCTGACTTTAACACGCAATTGTGAGTATAGATCCCTCAATTCTGACTTTAACACGCAATTGTGAGTTTAGATCCCTCAATTCTGACTTTAACACGCAATTGTGAGTACAGATCCCTCATTTCTGACTTTATAACACGCAATTGTGAGTATAGATCCCTCAATTCTGACTTTAACACGCAATTGTGAGTATAGATCCCTCAATTCTGACTTTAACACGCAATTGTGAGTTTAGATCCCTCAATTCTGACTTTAACACGCAATTGTGAGTACAGATCCCTCATTTCTGACTTTATAACACGCAATTGTGAGTATAGATCCCTCAATTCTGACTTTAACACGCAATTGTGAGTTTAGATCCCTCAATTCTGACTTTAACACGCAATTGTGAGTTTAGATCCCTCAATTCTGACTTTATAACACACAATTGTGAGTTTAGATCCCTCAATTCTGACTTTATAACACGCATTTGTGAGTTTAGATCCCTCAATTCTGACTTTATAACACACAATTGTGAGTATAGATCCCTCAATTCTGACTTTATAACACACAATTGTGAGTATAGATCCCTCAATTCTGACTTTAACACGCAATTGTGAGTATAGATCCCTCAATTCTGACTTTAACACGCAATTGTGAGTACAGATCCCTCATTTCTGACTTTATAACACGCAATTGTGAGTATAGATCCCTCAATTCTGACTTTAACACGCAATTGTGAGTATAGATCCCTCAATTCTGACTTTAACACGCAATTGTGAGTTTAGATCCCTCAATTCTTACTTTATAACACACAATTGTGAGTTTAGATCCCTCAATTCTGACTTTAACACGCAATTGCAATTCTGACTTTATATCTCACAATTCTTAGAAATAAAGTCAGAAAATTCCGTCAATGGCGGGGAAAGAGTTAAAAGACTGGTAGTGTATGATCCTCATTTGGCATGTGTATGATCCTTAGTTTTTCCGCTTACAAAGTTGGCAAGTGAATGATAAATTGGGTTTTAAAATCTATTCAGATTCAAAGAAAGAAGTGGTGTAGTGTGTTCCAGCCTGTAGTTCGTCTAAGCAGGGAAAGCGTATTATTATTCTTATCTTGCACATTCTTATCTGCTCACCGTAGGCAGAAGTTGAATCCATTTAATTAATTCTTAGTTGTTAAACTAAGGATAAACGGGGATTTACGTACTGCAGTGTTCCTGAACCTCTGCTCTTTCACATATTGACCGAAATGTCATGGATGTTCTTGGTTTTGATGGTGTATGGGACCAGGAGCGCTCTGGGTTGAGTGTTCAGCGGTTTACTGTACGTTCAGTGGATGTTGACATTGCTCACAGAAGCCAAAGGTGATGTAGACCGTAGGTGTTTGTTGACCACGCAGCAATGAGAGAGTCTTACAGAATGAACACAGGGTGAAGCACTACTTTACCATGTGCTATTTCAACACAAACCTGCATTTTATTCACTAAACACCTTAAAATGTTGTGATCACAGAATTTTAGTGCAGACTCATTGAATGCATTTTTTATTTTTTTTATGCAGAAAACATTAGCCTGAGAGCAATATCAGCCAATCAAAATCCATAATTATGATTGCATGTTAAAAGAGCCATGGCTGCACATGTAATCCAACAGCATGTTTATGTTTTTGTGTTAAACGCGTGGGACTAACTGAACGTTGATATAAAATAATTTTATAATGGACATAAAATGGACAAAAGCGTCTGCTAAATGACTAAATGTAAATGTAAAATAAAAATGTGATTTTCAGTCACAATCTGTGAAAAAAAATATCTGAAAAAATTCTGGTGGGAATGGCTACATTTATTGCACTGAAAAAATTTGCCAACTCAGACATTCCTTACACATTTCGAAGTAGAAAAAACTGAAACAGCATTTTCTTGTAGAACATACTGCAGTAATCTTTCAATAAATATTTTTTTAGTGTTGTTTAGCGCTGTGCCAGCCGTATTTAGGTAATTGTCATTCTTATCAGAGCGAACGCATCTCATTTCTATGCGAATGAGGCTTGTTATAGATTAGCCCTTTATGCATTTAATGTTGTTTTTCTGCAGGTAAACAGACGAGATATATTTTTAATTGATCATGGCAGCAGTAATTCATGAAATTTTGGAGAAGAGGGTTAAAACTGGGCACATTTCCAGACAAGCCATGCAGCCGAGTGCACGTTCTGCATTTTAAAGATCTATCCAGGTTTTCAGGACCATAAAGTAGAGCAGATAGCAGTAGTCTGCTTATAGTTGGTATTCAGGACCTAACCTTTGTTGCACCCAGAACATTAGTTAAAAGGGCACATATCATGCTTTTTTGATTTTACAAAAAGCCCAGTGTGCTCTGATTGGTCAGCTGGACCAGTCTATTGTGATTGGTCAACCGTTTGGAGTGCATGTCGGAAATGTGTCGCCCCTGATCATAATTGGGTTCACTTTAATAGCCCTAGAAAGACAAACACTGGGTCTGCACGTTGCCTAGGCATGCAAACTGGATGGGAGAGTGTAAAATGGACTAGTATGCGAAGCACATCCTCTTCAGGAATGATTGCGCTGACCGCTATCAAGTGCCCTGGAGTATCAATAAACACCCTCAGATGAAGATATAAGCAGGGAATGGGTGAGAGGAGGACACGGATGGACAGAAAGTGTAATGACGGGCTTTAACACACAGTTCCTCCTCCGGTAAACCCCGTCTACGCTATTATTCACCCCCTTCCTCACCCTACGAGATGGAATTATAGCTATTAGCAGAGACCCCGCTGATCCGCAAATGCAAACATCACACAGCTGTACTAATCGCACGGTTTAATTGTGCATTAAAAATTCATGAGCGATGATACACATTTGTGTAATAACATCCACTTTAGCATCCTCCGGACTCCAGTGTTTACCATCACACATAGTGTTTCACAGCTACTTAGAAACTGTCTCTGCTCAAGCTACTTGCTGCTCATCATTTAAAGGAGTTAACCGGAGACAAGACAGAATCTGCACAACTGAAAATGCAGCTAGCTGAAGCATGAAGAGAGTTCCCCCCCCTCGCACATGGAGATAGATGATGTTTAGCTACTAGAGTGCAGTGTTGACATTTCAAATGGTTGATTTTTTGTTGCATTTGCTGTATAAACACTTAAAACTGGGCAAAGAATCCTTATGAAAATTAACCACGGTTTTACTACAGCATTTGTAGTAAAATCATAGCAATTAACCAGGGTTTTACTATTGTAACTATGGTTTAACTATATTTTTTTGTAGTAAACCCAAAGTAACTACAAAATTAACCATGGTTTTACTATAGTAACACATGGTTTAACTAGGGTTTTGGTAGTAAACCCATAGACACTTCCAAATAAACCATGGTTTTAATACAGAATTAGCAATAAAATCATAGTAGCATGCTTTATACTGCAGTAACCATAGTTTAACTATGTTTTTTGTAGTAAAACCATTATAACTACAAAACTAACCATGGTTTTACTACTGCATTTGCAGTAAAACCATGGTAATTAAAAAAATTAACCTTGATTTTGCTACAGCACTTGCAATAAAACCAAAGTAACTACAAAATTGAACTATAAGAACTATAATAAACACAAAACAAAATATGTTTTTTACTAAAGTAGGCTATAGTAGACTCATTGATACTGTGAGATACATAATTAAGCATGATTTTATAAGGAAAACGTTTCCAAAATCAAAAGAATGGCTTTTATTGTCACTGGACTGAATTCAATTAAATATGGTAAAAGATGGAGGGAGACGATCTAAGAAAGGATGTGAACATGGCAGAGGAGTTACACTTGCCTTTGTTTGCCTCAAGTGTAACTTGAGGAGTTACACTTGCCTTCATTGTGAAGGAGCTTTATGTTTCATGTGTTGCATTTCCCAGACTGCAGACTGCAGGTTCGAGTGTCCCAGCTGTAACGTGAGCGGTGGATTAAAACGGAGAGAAAAGAATTGAACAAGCATGCAATTAGCCGCTAAATGAATGTCATGCAACAAGCGAATGAAAAGTCAATAGCTTTGCAACAATGATGGCCTCATTGTAGTTTCCGCTAATGGCCGAGACAATTGAGATCTTCCTCGTTGCTTGTCACTACTTCAGGAAATCACCGTGCATCAGATAGCAGTTGCCCTTTTGAGGCTATAAACATTAACCGCTGTTTATTCTACAAACTTTGAGTTTAATTAAGGACCATTTTTTTCCGTGCACGTTTGTATTCGCTGTACGAGAACAGATGAACAGATGTCATGACCTAGTGGATGGTGTGTATGCGTTGATGCATTGTTTATCTAGTTTAATGGTTTTATAGGGGTTTTGAACCTTGCCATCTTGGCTAACCTGGCAGACCAACTATAGATTATCTTAAAACCAACAGGCTTAAGGTCTTCATCCAAAATTCAGGGGGTAAGAAATGTCTATAGTCAATCATCTAGTGATGTAATGACTGGATTTTGCTCGCTGAGTAGCACCAAACTAGATGAGCTAGACTGTCATTGTGGTTGCTACATCGTTTTATATTAGCCATCCCATGGTTGGGCAAGAACTACGCTGGATTGGCTTGTATTACGTGTGACTGTTGAGAGGTATCCATAATTGGGTAAAGTACCCTGTCTCACTGCATTTGTTCTTGTAAAGATGACTCTCGCTATGCGGACTTATCTGTGCCAACACGCCATGGACAGTTTCCCATCACACTAACACCATTTTTTCTCCCCAGAGGGGAAAAATTCTTAGTTTTATAAAAAAAAAAATTAAGAACTCAAGAATTCTCATGTGATCCATTAATGTATCAACAGTTTCTCCGAAAATTCCATTGGAATTCCAATACAATTCACTGCAGTTTCTAACTTTTATTCCTTTTCACACAAACTATTATCATGGGGCGGATTATTGATTATAACGACTTATTTCTGCACTGTGGCCAGTTGCATAAACTGTTAAGACTAGTCTTACAAGTTAGTCATCCAATTTTATTCTTTAAAACTGTTAATAACATTTTAAAGTCAGTAGATTGGTCTAATTTGACACCGAACAGTAAGACTGATTACCCCTAACTAACTTTTAGTTGATCATACTAGTTCTTAAGACACAGTCTTAACATAATGGCTATTGGCGCTTTTCCACTGCATGGTACGCCTCGGTTCGGCTCGGTACGGTTCGACTCGGCGCGGAACGGTTCGGCTCGCTTTGCTTTTCCACTGCGTGGTACGACTCGACTCAGTACGGCACGGTTCGGTTCGCTTTAGTTCAGTTGCTTTTCCACTGCAGTTAGTACCGCTTCAAAGTGGGTGGGACTGATCGTTATAGTTGCCGTCTCTACTGCCATGTCATCATCATATTAAATGCAAATTTTTCATTCCGTGTTGCCCCATCAGCTCCTCGGCAACCAACGAGAGGAACGTCTGCACCTCGTCCACTGACCACGATTCAGCCATTTCTTTTTTTGAAGTTTATACTCTTTTTTGAAGCAAATACTTTTAAAACAGGTGCTACAGCGTTGGCTGTTGTCTACTGGCTATTTAAATCTAGCGGGTTTAGTGTCTCGTGTCGTAAATACAATGACGCTGGTAGTGATGATTCTGTCTGACCAATCAGTGATCTGCAGTGTTTTCACATAGTGTTCACTGCAGTGTTACTTCATTTTAGTATCGGTACGGTACGCTTGGAACCTCAACAGAGGTTGTACCTTTTAAAGCGAGCTGAAGCGAGCCGTACCGTACCGTACCATGCAGTGGAAATGCGTCATAAGTGAGCCGTACTGAACCGAGCCGTACCATACCATGCAGTGGAAAAGCGCCAAAGCGTGCCGTACCGAACCGAGCCGTACTGTACCATGCAGTGGAAAAGCGCCAAAGCGTGCCGTACCGAACCGAGCCGTACTGTACCATGCAGTGGAAAAGCGCCATATGTTTATGCAACTGGCCCCTGTTTCTTGCGCAATACTATGTCATGACCGCAAAACACTTTTACCATAGTTCATGAACACATTTTGACATATACACAGAATGTCTTTTCAGATGTAGTAAACTTGCTCTGTAGCTCACGTAAGTAACGATAAAAGACTTGTAGAAGCAAGCTGAAATGGCATGGTAATTGCATCTTTTTTTCACATTTGCTTATACGTTAGGTTTAGTGTAGGGTTCAGTGTAGGTAGTACATTATTTTCAAATGCAAACTGCCGAGATACACAACAACCATTGCAATACAATGTCGCCACACTCATGTTCATCTGTTCCTGGGAAAATTTTATGCGCTTTTAGTTTCGATTTCTCTTTGAAATTGCAAAGTGTGCAGGAAAAATAGTCTTTTTTGTCTACATGCTAATAGCTCCATATTGTCTTTGTCCAGGTAGGAGACTAAGATTCTTAAAAGTCTTTTATATGTGTAAATTCACATTAATAGCATCAAGGCAGCTGCCAGGATGGGGTTAGTGAGAACACTTCTCTGAGGAGCGAGTAGCAATAGATGCTAATGGACATTAGCCTTAATTACCATGCCAATGGGCCATATTTTATTGCATTAATGTGCGTCATGGGATTTCCCTGTAGTTTCGGAAAAGCTATGTGAAACGGTCACTTCAGCAGCTGGGCTTCAGCACTTCAGGGCCCAGACATGCACTGCAAAAAAGGATTTTCTCACTCAGTATCTTGTTTAACATATCCAAACATTCACAACCTGTCACCCACCAGTGTCCCCGAAGCGGGAGAATTAGCAATTTATTGACCTTTTTCCTGTCACATATTTTTTTAGTAATAATGAATTAAGTATCATTTGAAAGCTTAAACTCTCAAAATTCATCCATTATAAAAATGAGTTACCATGAAAACGGTAATCCTTTTAGCAAGCTAAATGTTTGTGATATCAACTTTAAATTTGGAATACAACTTGGATACACATTTTCAAGCAATTTTTGTTTTGAATAAAATAAAAAAATGTTTAGTTGCTTTACAGCAAACTTAAACTTTAGTAACTTTTTTTTACCTTTTCGTTGTTGTTTTTTAAGTTGCTTTCATTTCTGCAATAAGTAAGTGTTAAGTCTTGTTTTCTATCAAAATGATGTGATTTTATACTTAAAACAAGAAAAGTGCTTAATTCAAATGGGAAAACACTGACCCCATTTGTAGATATTTGTTATTGTTTTAGGCATGAAGTAATTTTGCTTCTTACGTAATTGTATCTTGATTTAACAATATATAGATATTCAAAAAATACTATTTTTTTGCAGTGCATGTCTGGGACCTGAATGTGCTGTGCTGTGGCTAAACTGAAATGATGTGCTAGATAGATTGAGATTGACACATTTCTACCATCTTACCACCCTTTGTCCAACATGTCCTTCTATAGCATGTTCACAGTCCTTTGCTCACATCTAAACTGGCCATCCTCGGTAACCTCCTGAGCTGAACGCGTGACCCTGCCGCTGAAGACTTTACACACTCCTCAAACGCAGAGGTCCAGTGCATTCCCACAGGAACTGAGGAGGAGCCTGTCTTCTCTGTTTAAAGGGCCTAATGAAGCCATCACATTCCTAGGAAGCCAAACTCTGTCTATAGATTAAACACGGGCTTCTGTTATTCCGGGGTTGTGACCCGCACAGACGGCTGCCAAGTGATGTCCCGTGAACGCCACTGGGGAACAGATGGTGCAAACCGCACAGCACAACCCATATAGTGTTTCTAACATCATACATGGTGACATTTGGATGCAGTTAGATCTGTAGAGAGTAGAATTCATAAAGAAGTTATGAAGTGCCTCTTTAAACAGGCCATATGTAAGAATTTTCATGTATTAATTTTTTTTTATTGGCAATGTGTGAACAGCTTGTAACAAAACTTAACAAACGAGACCTTCCTAGGTTGTCTGTGAGAGTCTGCAGACTGATTTTTATGTGAAGTACTGAATCAAAAGGATTTGACGTTTACAGTCTCTCTTCTGTTTTATGACACATGAAATGAATGCTTATACAATGTTCAGGATAAAGTTGGAAAAGCCATTCTGTACTGTAATGTCAATGTGTCATGCAAAGAAACGGGATTAATTCACATTATAGTCTCACATAGCCAGATTTATACTAGTCTATATAATCTCAAATATACTTTATAATATCATAACATTTTAATACCTCATCTGTCGACATGATGCCGGTGAATGCCAGAACTGGTGCAAACATTTCCTCATCGCTATAGGATCAGATGCTTTCTGAACTGCTGTTTTCTCACCGCTGTCATTATTGTGTGTATGCTATTAAGGAATCACGCTCAGTCTCTTGTACAAACACAAGCAATATGTTTCTGGCTACAGTTCACTCAACGGCCACCGGTGTCGCTAATAACAAGGGTTTCTGAAAGCTACTAAAAAGCATTTTTGTTTTGTTCTGCACTAAAATATCGAAACATTATTAAATTAAGACACTTTTACTTTAGAAGCAAAATGACATGAGAGAAAATTCATCAAAATTAAGAGACGAACAAATATCTACCAATGGGGTCTGAAAAATAAATTGGCATATTTTTTTTCTTCTTGTTTTAAGTATATAAACTCATTTCATTTTGATCATTTTGGAAAAAGAAAACAATACTTAGTACCTTTAGTAATTTAGCTTTTTTATTATTTGCTTTTTTTTATTAATAATTTTTTTTTTTGCAGTGCATGGAATTTTTATTTCCAAACATATTGAACATTACGATGTTTGCAATTTGGTTTATATGATGATCACAAACACAAACCAGCAGCACATGTGGAGTGGAGAAATGCATGAATCAGAATATGAAGCTGGAAGTAATCTATTCTTCATTTTGCCAATGTGTTTCGGCACACGGGCCTTCATCACGGCTAAAAAAATGCAAATGGAGAAAACTAATTTAAATGCAAACGAAGACAAGATTAAATCTAACAGTCAGCCAATCAGAGAGTTGGAACAACTCAGATGGGATGATTTCCTCCAATCACATGACATGGTTTGGTTTAGGTATTTTCACTATTTTCCTACTAAACAACTAAATCACAATTAGGGAACATATTACTAAATCATAAATGTCCTCTAGGTATTGTAACTCAAGCTATCAAAATCTTTGACAGTGTGTGTTCGCTCGTCCTCATTATCAGCTCTCAATAGTGAGAGACACGACCACAGGACATCAATCGCAACATATGTTTCCAGTTAACACTTTCATTTGCTCATTTTATTTAGCAGTGTGCAACATCAATGACACAAAGTTCTCAATCTGGACAATTTACAAAACTTACAAAGGATAAAAGATCCTAAAGATTGTGTTATTAAATTCTTTTAGCAATCCCCTCATGACTCACGAGTGTCTCTGATTTAAATGACCAAAATGTCATTGGATTTGGAATCTGTTTAATCAGTGAATCATTTCAAAACTCAACGATTCATCTGTGAAAAATGTTCATGAAATTCTTTGTCTGAATTTTCCATTCATTATATATTTTTTCATATATGTATTTTTTTTGTATATATATATACAGTACATATCTTAATAAATATGTAAATATCACTGGATATTACATTACATTCGTCCATACACTCCATCAAATTATGGCCCAGTGTTAAATATGAAGGAATTTTTTCACAGGTACACTGAAAAAAAAATATTCATTGAAATGAATCAACTTTTTGCATTCAGTTGATTTGATCTACTTTTAAATAAATGCATTGTTGAACTCAATCAATTTTAGTTCAACATTTTTTTCCAGTGTATTTCACCTGTATTTTGCATTGTTGTGTTTTGCTTGAGGGTTGAAGGAAACACCCGTAAACTTAACAGAAAAATGTTTTGAATGATTGATATGCATATGAAAATGATTTAATATTGTTCTTCCTTGTGCTCATTTTGTGGGAAACAATGTGGTAAACCTTGCATTTATGATCAATTAAATATGCTTTTTTAAATCAAGTTTCAACTTATCCATTAAACTTTTCTGATTCAAGAACATGAAGATGAATAACTCACAGGCAGTTTTAATTCCTCAACCCACACAATTGACAATAGAGCAGAATATGTGTGTGAACGTCTGCCTCGACTTCCTGAAAGAGCTTTTATCATCTGCAAATTTCCGCTTCACTTGCTTTTATTTTTACTTTAAGCCTTGCAGGAAACATCTTTAGAGGGAGGTCAGGAGTGTCACGGCTGAAATAAATTGCAAAACCAATACTGCCGTTATTATGTGGAGAAACACGAGAGCGTAGAAGTACTTCTAAATGGAAACGCCTCCAGAACTCATACGAATGCCTATAAAGACGAAGACTTCATGGGGAACTCTGGAATGAAGAATGGTGTGATAACACTTTATTTTAAGAGAAGTCCAGCTTCAAGAGATCAACATTGTTGTGGAAAAGTGTCTAGTTGGTCTGGTTTCAGATGCGGATTTGCACACTTACTAGCTGATCAGACTGGGATTTGTCATCTCAGTGAAAGTGACCCGGCTGAAAGTCAAGCTGTCAGAGCGCGTTGGCTAGTGTATATACGATTAGGCGGAGGGAGCAGAACATCCATACTTTCTATTTCATCAATGTCTGCAGATTGACTACGGCCATTGATCCTAGTGCAAGCGGACTCTGTTCTCCTTAACGAGCTCGGACAACTTTACGGTTTAGGAAACACAAACGCTCCCGAAGCTTCCCACCTGCCAGGGCGGAAGAGCCGATCCCAGAGTCGCTCTGAAGCGGCAGCTGGCGGATGATAATGAATCAAGCTCTGGCCAGCTGTGTGATAGATGTCACTGTCCGCCAGTGCTGATTAGCTGACAATTACAGCAGTGTGTGTGTGTGTGTTACATTGCATCATTTTCCTCTCGCCTTCTACTTTCACTTTGTCTTTTATCATTTCTCTGTGCATTCTATAAATATGAATTCTTCTTCTTCTTTGACAACTATAGTCACTTAAAATCAACATGAAATGAATTTGCAACCCATTTAACCATGCAACGTAATGTGATGAATTTACAAGTATATTCAATTAGATAAAGTGGGTGGGACTGATCAACTGGAATATGATTGGATAGTGAAAAGTGATGGGAGGGGTTGGAGAAAATATAAGGGCTTGATGATGTCAGCTGAAAAAAGTTGAAGAAAGAAGAAGAAAAAAGCTGAGTAATTTTGATGATTGCTCAGGATTATTTCACATTATATGCGAATTTAGTCCGTTGTTTTTTTTTTATGATATTTCATTATAAAATGATAAGTTTCTTTAAAATAATGTGCATTGTGGAAAGCACTACATACTGTAAATGACTTGACGCACTTTTTTTGACTTGAGACTGAGAAGAATTAAAGGAGAAGTTCACTTTTAAAATGAAAATTCTGTCATCATATACTCACCCTCATGTTGTTTCAAAGCTGTATGAATTTCTTTCTTCTGCTGAACAGAAAGGAAGATATTATAGTATATATTTTTTTCCTACTATGGAAGACAATGGGACCCAAAAACTGCCTGGTTACTGACATTCTTCTAAATATCTTCCTTTCTGTTCAGCAGAAGAAAGAAATTCATACAGCTTTGAAACAACATGAGGGTGAGTATATGATGACAGAATTTTCATTTTAAAAGTGAACTTCTCCTTTAATATTTCTATAATATTTTTATATTTCATATTTTTATATATATATATATATTTCATTTTTAAAAACATTTGAATGGGAAATGAATGTTTACTGCCGCCGCAGTTCTCGTCTCAGGACCGCTTCCCTGCTCGAGGTCAAGAGCCGGTGGCCCACAGGGAAAGACGCTGTCCCGTCAGGCGTTTTGTTGACTTTGATGTAATCTTTTGACCCCTTTCACTCTTTAAAGTCTTCAGAGACATTCTGTCATGACACACGCTGCCCTGACGTCTGCCAGGGTTCTGCTATCTCAAAGCATGTGCCTTCACTAGGGGTCGTGCTCAGGCAAATATTGGGTGAATTACATGTATTTTATAATCTTAAGTTTATTATTTACAATAGATGTACATATGTTGTGATGCAGATCATACCACACTGAAGTTGACTTTAAAATGCATTGAAAAGCCACTTTTTAATGAGAAGTATTTCCAAGTGATACAAGATATTCAATGCAAAAAAATATAAATAAAATAAAAGTAGGGCGGGAGTTAATTTGATTATCAGTAACAATGCACTGTGTGAACGCAGGTGACCTTAGTCGAATATGAAATTATTTTGAATAACATGCACAATTCCAGTGTGGATATCTGTAAGAATAAAGCAAAATGTCCATTATAAATTCATTTAGGCTTTGAGGAAGACTGAGACTCTCATGAAGAACTTAAAGTGTGTGTGTGTGTGTGTGAGAGAGAGAGAGAGAGAGAGAGAGAGAGAGAGAGAGAGAGAGAGAGAGAGAGAGAGAGAGAGAGAGAGAGAGAGAGAGAGAGAATGCAAACTCAGATGTCGGTGTGGTTTTTCCTTTCTTTCTCAATTTTTCAAATGAAGCGATTCTGGCCGCGTCCGTGCTTGACACGTAATTTATTCACCCATACCACAAAACACCATAAAACCATGGATTTAAAAGTTTCATCATTCCCCAGCCTCTCATTTCTCACACAGAAAAAAAATATATTATTCAGCCTTGGGATGTGCATTTATGCAGGGTTTAGGCCTGCCTTTATATTCTGTGCCTCGCCTTTCTCGGTCTCTCTGTCTCTCTCATTTTTTAATGGCCAGTACCAACATTCGCACTAGGATGACTGATATAATTGACTATATATATAATAATAGACTAACTCTTCATATATACACACATATGCATACATACAATGATATTGATAGAAGTCATACGACTATCATACTGTTTTCAACACAACTCTATGCACATTCTGCAAACTTTAAGCATTGTTCTATAATTCCATTCCGAATAGCCTTCATATTTTGATGTGCTTCTTTTTCTGTCCTAAAGGAATATTGTCAGTTTTATGATGTTATTTTTTTTAATAATGTGTCTCATATAGGCTCATGCATGCCTCAGAGGGTGCAGTATCTTTAACAGAGCACAGGTCATGTTTGGCTCTGAGGATAAAGCACACTAATACCGTCTAGCAGTCAGAAGGGTGAATCTTGTCAGATTAACTTCAATCGTGTCCCTAGGTGGGTTTTTCAGGGATACGCAATTAGCCTCGGATCAAGGTCTCAAATTGACATGGTGGTCCAATCACCCATCGCAGATGCGTAATTTCATGAAGGAAATTGGCTAATTAGGCCCTCGGATTTCCATGTTTCCCGTAAGAGTGTGGCTGATTGAGTCGGTTTACCGTGGTTTCACTCAGACATCTGCCTCGGCTCGCTCTAACTGTTCCTCTGTGAGCGCAGCAAAGCAAACCCATCTCATCTCAGTGAGTGAGCAGCGTCCTGCCATATGTGAAAACTCTGGCAGAGTGGATTTAAAGATCCTTGTGTAAAGCTGTTACTCCACATGCAATATATTCTTCACATTAGGCCATATTAACACTCTACAAAACAAGCTTTTTCTTCAGAATGTTCAACTACTATAATTATTCATATATGCAAACAAATCTGCATGCCCAACTGACAGCTGTTATTCACACAATGTAAATAAATGTAATTAGAGAAGTCCATGCCTTATAGTATAGTATTTTTTACCACAGTTAGAAATACAACTCGCGATCCAGTCACATGGAGCAAATTTATGAAATTGAGATTTCTACATCACATGAAAGCTTAATAAATAAGCTTTCCATTGATGTATGGTTTGTTAGGATAGGACAAAGATACCAATATTTGGCTGAGATACAACTATTGTAAATCTGGAATCTGAGGGTGCAAAAAAATCGAAACATTGAGAAAATCTCCTTTAAAGTTGTCCATTTATGTTGGCGATTGTGCTGCATCCACTCACAAAAATAAATGTTTTATATATTTACGATAGGAAATTTACAAAATATCTTCATGGAACATGATCTTTACTTAATATCCTAATGATTTTTGGCATAAAAGAAAAATCGATAATTTTGACCCATACAATGTATTGTTTGCTATTGCCACAAATATACCCGTGCGACTCGTGACATCACATATGTCACATATGTGATAGTAAAGGTAATAATATACATTCATTTATAATTAAACAATATTAAAATATCATTATTAAATTGAGAATATAGTAAGTGCTGTCAAATCGATTAATCATGATTAATCGCATCACAGTTTGTTTATATAATATATGCGTGTGTCTGCGTTTATATATATAGATATATACATACACACACATATATACTGTATAATATATTAATATATATACACATATGCATGAAAATATCATTTTAACTATATTATAAAGCTGTATCTATAAATTGTTTTTTAGCAAGCTCATATGTTGTTGCTATAAAGTTCTGAGTGATTTTATCTTGTTGATATGCGCTTGCTCGGGCGTTCTGTGTGTTTACTTGGTGGTTTCTTAAGTTTTTTTAATGTAACTGGGATTCATGCATGCAAAAATCAAATGAAAGCATGCCTGTCCGAAACAAGCCTCAAAGTTTCACTTAGCAAACATCTCTAACAGTAATTTCCTCGAATGCTGTCTCGACTCGACTCTGGAAACGACCTCCCTGTTTCCCGAATCTCGGCTCCGTATCTCTCTTATCGAAGAGTCACCTTTTAAACGTCAGGGTTTGACTTTCACCAGAGGCAATATCAAATTGACACACGAATCAAGACCCTCTCAAAGCGGGTAAGTGGCGGTTGTAGTGTCAGACCTCTCAGTCCGTCGCCATTGTTAACAACAAAAGATCTGTGACAGTGTGTTCAGCAGAATGGCTCTTTTGTCCCGTGATTGGCAGTCGAACACCTGGTCAGATGCGCGCGTGCTGTAATATTGCTCATCGTGATGCATTCTGGCAAGCTGTGATATCTTCTGCCGGTCCAGCGTAATTCTGGCGTTCCACCAGCTGAATTACAATCGACAGAAGAGTTTCGCCTCAGCGCCGGCCTTCCCATGGGGCTTTGCTTTCATTGATTCTTGTTTGTGCTAGAAGTGAGTCTGTCCGCTGTAGGGACACGATCGGTGTGGAGACCTTGTGTTTGCGGGACCTAATCCCTCTGATTGTCAAGCCTGGTTGAAGCCCTGTTCTGCTGAAGAACAACAGATGGCTGTCACTCAGAACCAGACACTGAACAGAATGAAAAGTGTCATGTTACATGAAAATGAAAACATTGATTTGAACTATCCCTTTAAGTTTGTTAAACTGAATGTTAGATACTACTTCCGCCCATTTTGCCATTCCATAGCTTGACACACACACACTGATACTTACTTAATACTTAATACTTTATTTTATAATACTTTTTTTGGGCAATACAGGTGAAGCTGCATAAGATACCCATATGATGACGTATAAGGACATAAAATAGCAATGCAGGTGTTTGGTTATTATTTATTATTATTATGTTCATTTAAAGGGGTGGTTGATTATAATTTCACTTTTCTAACTTTAGTTTGTGTGTAATGTTGCTGTTTGAGCATAAACAACATCTGCTAAGTTACAACGCTCAAAGTTCAAAGCAAAGGGAGATATTTGCTTTTAAAGAAATTGCTTTTAAGGACTACAACAAACGGCTGGTAGAGACTACACCACATTCCTCCCGGGTTAGTGACATCACCAACCCTAAAATTTACATAAACCCCGACCCCGGAACACGATTTATAGATTATCAAGACAGAATATGCTAATCAATGACTAGAAGATAGTTAACTACACATAAGCTACATAAATTCATCAACTAACCATTCAGAAATGTTCTGTTGCTTCTACATGTTGTCATTTCTTCTAGAGGTCGACCGATAGTGGATTTTACCGATAACGATAGCTAGGTTGGGCCATACTTGCCGATAACCGATTAATCAACCGATAGTTTTTAAAATTGATACTGGATAAAAACAAACATAGCACTCCAAGTAAAACAGTGCTGAACTTTATTATAAACCTAATAAAACTGTATTGAACCATGAAAACATGCTAAATGAAATAAATATATAATATGAATAAATATTGAAGTCAATAAAAGACATTCATTCAAACTGAAACAAAAAGTAATACTCTAAATAACAAATAAAACCAGTTACATTCAAAATGTAACTGTTTAACTGTTCTTTTTCAAGCCAACTTAATGAATAAAAAAGTAAAAAAATTTGATCAGTATAAAATTTGAGCAATACAATTGCACCTTGATCATTCATGTTAGTTTGATAGTGCATTAACTATGGATAACAAATACATTTTTGTCAGTGTTTTAACCGCTTGAGGTACTACTAAAAACCTTAATTTAAAAATGTATTAGTACATGTTAATTAACAAATAATGAACAATCCTTATACAGACGTTATTAACCTTAGTTAATGTTAGGCTACATATGGAATTTTATTGTAAGTGTTATAATTTCATATAAACCCAAACAGTCATGCTTAAATATCTACAAGAGCATTGAAATGACATACATATTAAATGTATAGTCTCACACTTTTGCTTGTATTTTATAAACACTTGATGATTATCTAATCAAAATAACAAAATATGTATTAAAGTGATGATGAAAAAATAACTGAAATCGAATGCTTTTCTGATTTGTTTATATGTTTCTTTCGGCTGTATGAACATATCAGTTTGATATCTTACGCCTCTAGCTTTAAATATGCAACTTCTCTGCATATTCAATGCATAAAAGTGACCAGCTGGATATAAACTAATGCAAATAGAGGTAACAATTGGGACATTAAACATTCGGGTCGGACTTACGTTTATTTTTGTCAGTGTTTTAACCGCTTGAGGTAGGCTACTACTAATGTTAGCGTCCTCTCAGCCTTGAAGGCAAACAAACATACTGTTGTGCTGTTCTTTCTCTACTAATGCAGCATTTAGTCAACAAATGAATCACTTTATAATAATATGACAAAATGTACTGTATACATAGGCTACCTTTTAGCTCTCGGTGCTTTAAACGCGCGTCTGATGTCAGAGCTCTCCACGCAGCGTGTGCTCTCAGTGCAGTGCAGCACGCAGAATCACGTGTCGAAATAAACAACAGAGGCATCAGCGATAGTTTTTATTACACCTCTAGAGGCCGCTCTTGTACTGCATGATGCCAGCAGAGCCTTCTCAGCTCTCCCTTACTGTGTAATGAATGACAGCGCGCGCTTCTCAGCTGCTCCAGCAGCGGACGCAACCAGGAAAAACTATCGGTATGTATTTTTGCCGATAACGATAGTTCCACCAATCAACTATCGGTGCCGATTAATCGGCAAAACCGATGAATCGGTCGACCTCTAATTTCTTCTTGAGTCTCTCCATTGTCTGACTCCGGTTTGAACATAAAAGGCTAAAAGTTTTTGAAATTTTCAGTGTGTGTGTGTGTGTGAGGTAAAAGGACACAAGTTCTTGAAGCTCCGCCCCCTGTGCCGGGAGCAGCAGCTCATTTGCCTTTAAAGGAACAGACACAAAAACGGTGTGTTTTTACTCACCCTCAAAAAGTGACAATTTTAACATGTTATATAAAAATATCTTTGGGGTATTTTGGGCTAAAACTTCACATATACACTCTGGGGACATCAGAGATCTTGTGAAAAGGGCATTATACCACCACTTTAAACTACTAACTTTGACCTTTTGATGCATTTTAAATACTTAAAAATACCTTTATTTATATAGCGCTTTATACAATAGAGATTTTTTTTTTTCAAGCAGCTAGGGATAAACAGGAAAGTAATGATTCATTGATGCAAACAGAATTCAATTCTGCTGCAGAGCAGCTCTAAAAAGACAATAGTAAACAATCATTATTCAGTGTTCAGTGTTGATTCATTTTGGTTCAATAACTGTGTAAACTACATCTGTTATTAAATGAGTTCAATTAATAAAGCAGCTCTGTAGAAAACATTGATGCCATTATGCAGTTCAGTTCTAGTGTCAGTGCAGTCATAATAATATAGCTGAATATTAAGTGAGTAAAAGTGAATGTGTATTTAGCGTCTTGCATTCTCTGTTTTTGGTTACATTCTTCATAGATATAACTAGCCTGTATAGATTAATAATTAAGTGATTTATATATAAATAAATGTGTAATTAAAAAAAATATATATATTAAATTTGAACTATATGCAATGTATAAACTATATAGCTGTTTTATGTATAATGTCTATATATAAATATGTATAAAAATTCTTATTAAAAATATTGTTGCATTTATATAATATTTATATTAAGTGGAATTCTACAGATTTATAGATACAGATACATATATAAGCGCACAGGCTTCGGGTATGCGCTTAAACGGACGAAAAATATGTCAAAAAAGCCTGTCTTGGCACAATTGGTATGTCTTAAGTGAACAATAACAGTTGGGAAAGTGATTGAATGTGTCAGTATATTAGATCTGCGTGCATTTGGTCTTAAAGTGACAACAGCCTAATAAACCTGTCATTTAATGTTAATTAGTGTTATTTTTACATTTGATTACTTTATTCAGTTTCTGTATACTAGATCATATTTGTCCTATTGTTTGTCATTTTAATTTGTATAGTATTATTACTGACTGTTTCATCTCACTTTTGTTTGTTGACGTTGAAACGGCTCTGAAAAGCTCAGATTAAAGGGGTCGGGGGTCATTTGGGGTTTTTTATGAACGCATTGCCTAACATAGTTTTGCTTAGGGCCCCCAGAAGTCTAGGACAAGGGGACTTCACGATAACGAATGCAATTTGAGCCCTTTAAAGTGCCAGACTGCATTTACTGCTGTTGCACATCTCATCTTTTTGAATATGCTTGCCTGGATGTGCATATGACAAAATATTCTCACTTGTTCATTAGCGTCAGCTCACCTATCGAGTCCATTGAGTTTCTGGAATGAAGTACCTCTTGTAGATGTGGGGTAATTACAAACCAGCGCTGACAGGCCATCAGTCAAGAGCGCTCTCAGGAAACACGGGATGAATGGGAAGGGAAGCCTGCGGGGAGGGCCGGCACTCATCTAGATAAAGATGTTGCTTTTGAAAAACAGCTAATGCCCTTTCTGTCATTTTTCTGCGGCGAATCCAACACGACTGTATTAGCGCAAATGAGATTCTCCGGGCATGCTGTCTTCTCTGTGTTGGGAAAATTAGCTGAAAGGGAGTGTGGGAACAAGAGGAGCTTGCAGTCTGCTGCCTGTCAGTGAAGTGATGGGACTTCATTACCATAAATAGAAAAGGCTTGAAATATTGATTTAACATGAAAGAAAACAGTAATTGGGCCATTTAATTTCAATTTATTTAAAAGGGCAACGTTATTCATAGTTTAAAAGGGAAGTTCGCCCCCCAAAAAACATTTGTTTAGCTTTAAACATGAATGATGTTTTACTTTTTTTTTCCCAGCAGAATGCTCACGATGTTCTTTTCTACACAACAAACTGAAATAAGCACTGTAAAAGTAGTCCATACGACTCATTCAGAGTCTTCTAAAGCCGAACGATAGCTTTGTATGAAAAAAAGGTTGTTCATTTGCCCTCCAGTCCAACTCTCCAAACTCAAACATGGTGCCTCGAGATGCACGCTTGACTTAAATGACATTAAATGACTTTAAAGTCATTGATATGGTGGCGTACTTGAACATAAACTTGAGAGTTTAAAGCAAAGGGACAATTTTAAGTGAATAACAGTTTACATTTCACACAAAGTTAAAAAAATTTGTTGGCAAAAACAGTGTTGCAACTTATGTTTTAACCTTCAAACGGATACATACCTCGGTTCTTAACTGACCCAGGAAACTCAAAATTGCTCAGTGATTTACAGCAAAGCAAGTACACTGGAGTGAAGTAGCTGTCCGTGATAAAAATATTGATTTTGTGAACATTAAAACGATGATTTTGAGAACATGGCGAATATGAGCCAGATGGGGAAATGAGCTCTGACGACGACAGTCATGATATTACAAAAGCTTCTCCTCAAACTGAACCCTTCCAAGTTTAAAAGGTAATGAAATATGCTTTATTTTACTGTTGTTTAAATATCAGGATAGTTTTATACTGCTGTGGCGGTTAGAGAGCCATCATGTTAGATAGGCTATAGATCCGGGTCTCTTATGAAACGAATGTGTAATAATGACTGGCGAAACAGAGTTACAGAGAAGCAGTGGAGGGGAAACGAAAGCTCATGCGTATCAGATTGGGCTTATTAATGACGAGTATTTTTAGATCTGATTCACAGAGTATGTTTGGACCCCCGGAGGCTCTCCGTCTCGTGTGTGTCTGACTCTGACTCAGTCATCCGGCAATATGAGCGCGAGAGGATGAGGGACATGACAGACGGCAGGAGAGAAACTCTCTGTTATTTGTTACTGTGGTGGAGTCCCTCAGAATGAGCTTCCGGATGAAACCCAGTGATGTTAATAATGTATTCCTACAGTGTGAATCTGTCTCTGTATTCCCAGTCACGCTGGCATTCCTCATGGAGCGCTTTAGCAGCAGTTCAGTCCAGGAGGATTCCTGCTCTTCCCGATGGCCGTGGCTGGATTGTAAATGAAGAGAGAGAGAGAGAGCGAGAGAGTCCAGGGACAGTCACATGCTTCATTTAAGTGTCAGCCTAGTCTCAGATGTTTCTCCTAAAATTCCTTTGGAGAGGAATACAAATCTGTCAGCTGTTGTCATGCAGCAAGAGTGAATGAGTTCATAATGAGACTTTTGATTGCTTTAGCGTCTCCATTTGCTCTCCATTTCATCAATATGTTGTCTAGTAGGTTATTTTAATTGTCTTTAATTTTATATTTTTAGTTTTTCCCCAAAATTCTCATCATCATACTGCAACAAGTTTATTTATTGATTGATTTAAGCATAAGTCAAAGTCATTGGGTTTAAATGTGCTTAATTGTAATGACAAATGAAAAATTCTTAATTGTTCTAAAAAATAAAATATCCTTAATTTACTTATTTAATAACTACCTTATTTAAAATCCACCTGCAGTCAATAAGTTTATCCTTTAAAATTCATCTTTAATAATTCAAATGACATATTTAAAAACGTCTTTTAACTGTTAAAGTAATTTCTCCATGCCTTAGTAGCTTGAATGTAATTCTACACCCCTGCTTCATTTAGTATAGGTAGAACCATGAATATGCAAATTAGTCCCCGAACAACATTCCAATAAACCAATCAGATTTGAGGGACAAGTTTACAGTTTATGTCAAGTTTAGGCTTACAACCAGGGTTAGGTGCTTCTACATGTGTTATTCCCTCTCATTTCCCTCTGATTTTAGGGATAACTTATGAGTAGGGTTAGATTTAGGGGTTGACCCATGAACGTGTCTAACTGTCAAAATCTGCACGTGCATCGCTCATCATAACATCCATCATAAACATAATTCACCCGCTATATTGCTGTATGTTTTTGTGCTCACTGTAGAAAAGCCCTGTCACGGGACATCAACGGGATTGGTTATGTTTGTGACGGTAAGAAACGGTGCGATTTCAAACCGTGTTTTTGAGACTGTCTGCAGTTTCAAGGAGGAAATACTCAGCAATGGTGTTGACTGATGAATTTGAACATGGCTTGTTTTAAAGCATATTAAAAACACCACATAGACATATAAACAACATTAAGCGCTTGCTTTTCACCAGTGGGTCTTTCTTGACATTTAGTAATAGCGTTGCATTCTTCTTTTAGTAATATTTTTGGCCACAAAAACCATCTCGTTCTATTTATGGACAGGATTAAGCGTTGTTCTATTACAGTATCTGTCCATGTCTCCGTTCCTCCTCCACTCTTCCTTCATGTTTAATAGAATCATTTAAGAAAAACCAGCTGTGACTTGCAAAGCTTATCGTGTTTGCTTGAGCTCTCTCTGAGGAAGTGCTTTTCCCCTTCGTTGCGTCGCTTTTAATGTATTTCCTCCGCACCTCTGAGGGTAATGCTGTTCTCACGTTGAAGTCAGCAGTTCACCGGCGCGTGAAACACAGCGCTTGGACTGTTGGAAAATTAAAGAATGGTGCAAAAAGTCAGTGGACGCGTGCAGGACTAATGATGTTTTCGCCAGGGTCGGCTGGGTTGTCGGTTCGGCTTTGTCACAGATCTGACCCTGAGCGTCTGTAGCTCCAGACACCAGCTTCCTCGGGCCAGAAGACTCGTGGTGAAATCAGATGGGTTGCCAGATCTTCATGTTCAGAGATGCAGGCAGAACTGTTGGAGAAGCACTTAAAGGGTTAGTTCAACCAAAAATGAAAATTCTGTCAGTAATTACTCACCCTCATGTTGTTCCAACCCTGTAAGACTTTCGTTCATCTTCAGAACACAAATGAAGATATTTTTGATGAAATCTGAGAGCTGTCTCACTCCTCCATAGGCTGATAGGTAATCGATATCTGCCATCCCAGAAAAGTTAGTAAAGACATTGTTAAAATAGTC
>NC_138224.1:2472250-2699750 GCF_964197995.2 Scardinius erythrophthalmus | reverse complement strand
ATGCGTGTGTACACATTATAGTGTAATTATTTAGATATATTTTTTATTTAAATTTATTAAATTTGTTTAAAAATATTGTTATTATTATTTTAAATATTTTTATATTTATTATAATTTTTTATTAATTTTATATAAAAAGATTGAAAGCCTGTGTCTTTTTATACTGGATACATTTTGTTTTTATTAATTTTATATAAAAAGATTGAAAGCCTATGTATTTTTATACTGGATAAAAAATATTATAATTAATTTATTAATTTTATATAAAATGATTGAAAGCCCATGTCTTTTTATACTGGATAAAACAATATTATTAATTAATTAATTTTATATAAAAAGATTGAAAGCCCATGTCTTTTTATACTGGATAAAAATAAAATATATAATTAATTTATTAATTTTATATAAAAAGATTGAAAGCCCCTGTCTTTTTATACTGAATAAAATATCAAACTCTGAATTTTTAAAGCTGAAAATAATAGTTTTCTTTGATTACAAGATCACAAATTAAGTTAACTGAAGGGATGTTTAGAATTTTTATAAATAAATAAAAGCAACCATAATAAATGTAATAATAAATTTGAACCAGTTCCTTAATGGCATTATCCTCCAGGACATTTCTGAAAGTCTAATGAAGGTTTTTTGCTGAAAAGAAATGTGTTGCTGTTCAAGCATATTCATTTTGAGTTCATAAGGTCCTACATAACAGGAATGACCCATTAAATATTTGGCCAGCAGGTCAGAGAGCATCATTCTGTATCCCATTACTGAGCGGTGTGTCAGATATACTCCAGAAATATGAGAGAAGAGTGAATAAAAGAGCAGGAATGAGTCACTGACCGAAGCCCGCTATTAGAGTCTGCAATCAAAATGATGGAGGCGATTACAACCATTAAATTATATTCATTTAGCACATTTAGTCAAACAGAGACAGAGAACTGTGTGGGTGTTTAACTTAGGATTAGTGTGCTAGTTAATAAAAGACTTGAACAGTGACTTGTTGCTTGAACAGGAAGTGAATTAAAATAGGGTTGATTATACATGCAAAAAAATAAAAATAAAAAAATAAATAAATTAAAGCAATAAACCCCGTGAAGCCGTGTTTACAGTGGATTTAGAACAGCTAAGGGACGTTGTTAGGGACGAGTTTTTATAAAACAGTTACTCCATAAAAATATTCATGTTAATATTTATTTTATTCATAAAATAAACACCAGCAACAAAAAATATGTAAGGGATAATGTAGAGCGAGGCAGTTGTTATAGCGAATAACAATCATCTTGATCAGCCTGAAGCAGGGCTGGACTGGTAATCTGGCATACCGGGCAAATGCCCGGTGGGCCGACGTGCTTTTGGGCCGATGTTTTGTTTAATTGACAGCGCTGGGTTAGTGCCGGTGTAATGCATTGGTAAAAAAAAAAGTAAGCGTTAGTTTTTTTTTCCACTGACAGACCGGCCCATGAAACGCGTAGATCAGCGGCCCATTGGTTGTTATCTTTGATTGACACTGGGCTGGCCCAATCACATCATTAAACACCTCCCCCTCTGGGCTCTGAGCGAGCGTGCAGTGTCAAGTGTGTGCTGTCAAAATAGTCTGAGAGATAGATAGGAAACGCAAGTAATGTGCAGAGAAATAGCGTGAAAAATAGATACAGGCCCTTCAAGCAGACGCTGTAAAATGTGTCAAGATATATATGTTTTCTGCAGCAGCAGGACCTTCATCAGCTCCAGTGGCAGATGAGGAGGATAGTGAGGAGGATCAGGAGAGAGAGATGAGAAAGTGTAACGTAGAGTCCGCGGTAAGCAAAACTACTTTCAAAACACTTTGGCTATGAGTGTAGGGACCCATAACCCGGTTACAGATTATTTCCACATCTGCATAGTTGAAAATTACAGCAATTTACTAGAAGTTTAATGAGACACGTTTGTATCCATGTTTTCCGCCAAAATAAAAGCTCGATGCAGTTTCCGTCAAAATAAAAGATCATGTGCTTATCTCTTTCAAGTTAGAAATTAGTACAAAACTAATTATGAAAGTTTTCTTTATTTTTCGGTGCATTATTTTTTACAATATATAGGCTACTATCATGAGATTAATATTATAACTATTATTATGTAGTAGTGTAATAGACAGACACTGTTATTAAAAGAGGTTTGATTTGTTTTCTTTGTTATACTTGCACACTGAATATGGGTTGGAGCTTTTCATTTTGAACCCTCAAACTGCACCAGATTGATGAATTTAACATTAAAATGCAAAAAAAAAAAAATTCTTAGGGGGACCATGCCCCCAAACCCCCCTAGAGGTCCACCCACCACAGTTTTACCAAAATTCCTTTGAGAAACACTGTCAATGCAGCTTATAGCTTGTTTTTTGGATTCATCACTGTGGAGTATAGTTCGACTGTATTAATAAATTACAATTTTGTACTTATTTCATCTGTTAACTCTCACTCGTTTATACTCACTCATTACATGGCATTAGCGGTTTTAATGAATAGGAGTTAAACAAAAACATATTCAAAGGCGTGCAAAGATGGGTGGTGTTTATGATCATATGTAGTGGGCCAGTCTGGGCCAAAATGCCAGGGCCGATTTTCTGTCCCAGTCCAGCCCTGGCCTGAAGGGTTTGTATTCGCTATAATAACCAACTCGCTCTACTTTATCCCGCTTATTACATGGCTACCTACCAAATAAATCAATAATTTGACACAAAATATTGATTTAAAAAGGAGTTTATTGATTTAAAATCGATTGTATTGCTTCCGCTAAAGAAAATAGTCCATTCCGTCTCTACGGTTAGAATCCTGCGTCCATGGCAACGGTGTGTTATACTTCGCAGCGGTCTGATATCAAGAAATATAACACATTAGAATTCAACCAAGCCATGTAATAAAACGTTATAACACATTTTTTCCTCCGCCAAGCAATGTAAGAGCAACACATGCAGCAACACAGAATCACAAACGGCAGTTGCCGCTAATGTAATGCGGTCACAGGTGTGTGTTTGTTGAGTCATTCACAACGGCTTTGAACGCGGCTCAACCAATCAGAATCAAGGACTGGAACTATCCGTTTTATAATATGATATTTAAGACGCCCTTAGCGCTGGCGCTCATATCCGTCTCTCCTGTGTGTCTTTATGAGATGGAGAGTCCCGCATAAACAAGCACATAAAGTCACTTTCCTTGCTGACATTTCTGATTTATCGTCTGTGTGTGAAAATTCCATTCATGATGTCATAAATTCTAAATGTCACTGATTAAAATTTAATTTCCCATCTTGCTAGAAAGCTGGATCATCTGCGCTCGCTCTCTGCTGGATGAAGAGAAAGAACTGAGTTCTGGGTCAGTGTCATGAAGAAATTAGTTCCCTGTGTTTAGTTCCCTTTTTATTTTTGTCATTACAGAAATACACACTGTTTTTAAGGACAATACTAAAATCTAAAATTTAGATATAAATGTTTGATAAATGTATCATTCATATATGGAAGCCCATTTCCACCACATATGAAAAAAAAAATCATGCTTTGGTAAATCTTAATAAAATGAAAAGTAAATATTATGGCTTAAATAGTCATAATTATGACACACTAAAACTTTTTATGTCATAATATTGACTTTAAAAGTCATAATCTCATAATTATCACTTAGTATGTCATATTTTTGACTTTTTAAGTCGTAAGTGCAACTTATAATTTCGACATTTTGTCATAATAATGACATAATAAAGTCATAATAATCTCATAATTATCACTTAGTATATCATATTTTTGACTATTAATGTCATAATAATGACTTTTAAAGTCATAATCTCATAATTATCACTTAGTATGTCATATTTTTAACTTTTTAAGTCATAAGTGCAACTTATCATTTTGACATTTTGTCAAAATAATGACATAATAACTGAGGGAAGGAGGTTGTTCCCCAAAATCTCGCAATACATGGCCCCGGTCATCCTCTCCTTAATACAGTGCAGTCGCCCTGTCCCATGTGCAGAAAAACAACCCAAAGCATGATGCTACCACCCCCATGCTTCACAGTAGGGATGGTGTTCTTGGGATGGTCCTAACAATGGGCTTGATTTTTTTAATGCAAAATATAATTTATTATTATGTTGTCTTGAGAGGGTTCAGTGTAGAAACCAGGGAACTGTCGAGGGTGAGATTATGAAGGACTGAATGAGACACAGATAATGAGAGAGAGAGAAAGAGAGAGAGAGAGAAAGGGCGTGAGACTTTGAGAAGAACTGATATAAACATGTACTTGAAAGAAAGCCTGTGTTTAATTCTCACGGCTGCACACATACGTATTTTTGATACGTTTGAGTTGAAGTGCATCACTGAAGGACTCCCAATGCATGATCACGAGAGGAAGTGTTTTCACACGGCCTGTTTGTCCATCAGGTTAAAAGAAAGAATGTATTCAAAAGAGGTCTCGCTGGTGCCGGCGTCCATATTCATGAGCAGAGCTCCATTTGCATTCTGCCAATGCCAGAGAATGTTAGAAATCCCTTTCCTTCAGCTTCTTGAGGAGAAAGATAAAACAGCTTACGGGAAAGTGCAGGAACAGGATGTTGTGTTTTCCTTTCGGGCAGGTTTTGTCGAACGAGAGATTAAACCCTTAATGGAAATTGGTTATTGGTTTCCATAAGGTATTACCATGGATGTGTGTTTGTGTGTTGAAGTATAGTTGAGCGCTGTGGATCAAATCCAGTTCAATCAAACTGACATCAAAACTACAAAGTTAATGCGGTAAAAGTCAAGTACTGGCCTGAAATGGGTGGTTATTTTGACCTGAAATTTTGAATTAATATATATTATATTATATCTTAATATTTACATTTTTTATTTAATTTGTATGTTTATATTTTTTTATAATAGAATTGTAATATATAATATAATTAATAATAATAATAAATATAAGTATTTATATATTTATATTTAGAAAATATACATTTATAAATTATATTAATAATATTTTATTTTTCTATTTTAATTTAATTTAAATCATAATATATTATATAATATATTATAATATATATATATATAATGCAATGTGTATATATAATATATAATATAAATATATAATTCTTAAATTACATTACTTATTTAATATTATAAAAAATACTTGTTATTGTATTTACATGAATATTTTAAACAAATAAAGTATATATATATATATATATATATACACATCTAATTAATATTATTTATTTTTTTTCATGTTTTTGTTCAAGTTAGATATCTGAAAGCTTTCATTTTCATAATAGTCAGTATTTTATGCTGAGTAAATTATTACAGTTCTTTTAGAAGCAAGGCATATCTCTGCCATTATAATATATAAGGAGGACACAGTGTCCGTTTGAACAACCGTTTTGTTCTCGGCTCAGAGTCAGGCGTTCTCTCTCTCTCAGGACCTCGAGGTCATTCTCATCGCTACGACTTTGAGAAATTCATGAGAGGATGTCTTATTCCTCCACACATTTTCCGTTCATCGCGGCTTTCCCAAACGTGTCTGCGCGTCTGAATGAATAGCTGCCTTCCAGGAAATTGAATTACTGTAATCATCAGTGGAGTAAAATTTCAGGCATCCAGACCTCCACTGAACACACTGATGGGAATAAAGATGAGCAAACTGGCTTCTTCAAAGCACGACTTGTGCATATGCTATAAACGCCGGTGTTATCTCGAAAGGAAGACTTTTAAGTGATCGTTCTATGAAGTAAACGTTATCCTTATAGCCTCAGGACGTCTGTTTTTCAGTGTTGCATGTTTGCCTGAAGCAGAATGCCTTCAAAGGGGACAATTATTTCACCCGAGAGAACTAATCCGAAAAATGAAAAGATCAGCAAATTAGGTGCTGATTTAATAGCAAAATCATCAGATTTGTATTGAATTGCATTGCTATTCAACATGGCTATTCCAGCACAACACTACTCAATAAAACCAGATCTGCATGAAAAATCTGGGTTAAGTTGGTCTATTTTGCAGTAATATCAAAATATAGGTGTTTTTCAAAGCAAAAATGCACATACTGTAATGATGTAATTTATCATGACATCTTTGCACAAGGAACAGGTGTAGGTAATGAGTAGCTACTATGGTTACTAATGAGGGTAACTATGTAAACAAACAAGGGAGCAGTAGAATCAAGGAAAACAGGAACTAATCACAGGAAGACAATCAACAGCAGCAATAGGAACAAGAATACATTTCAAAATAAGAGTCCTTAAACACAAGACAGGGGAGCGCGAGACGGGAATCGTAACATTACGGAAGATCATATTTATGAGTTCAGCAGCTATGGTGTGATTTAATGGGAATAATGTGGTATTTACCCCCCCCCCCCATGCACATTAGATTAGTCTAATGAATACTATATGTGTGTAATTTATCTTGACATCTTAATCAATATTTTAGCTGGTTTTCCAGTAGATTATTATTATTTTTTATTTATTTTTTTGCTGAAAAGCAAAACTGCATAAGACATTAAGATGTTTAATGACAAATTTTATAGTATAATGTTTTTATATACAGGTAATTTAAATGTAATTAAGGCATATTAGGAGAATATTTCTTGAATATATCATATTTAGCTGTGGCGTGATTTATAAAATTGAGATTTTGTCAAACCAATAAAGAGCAAATGATGCACTAGATGTCTAATTAATACTATGTAATTTATGGTAAATTACATACATATACAGTAGTATTATATTATGGTATTTTTGTCTTGTTTTCCAGTAACACAAGAGACTTAATGACATGCATTTTACAGCATGATGTCTTTATACAATGTATGTTTAATTCAAGACATAATGAGATTGATTGATTGATTGATTGATTGATTGATTGATTGATTGATTGATTGATTGATTGATTGATTGATTGATTGATTGATTGATTGATTGATATTTTTATTTTTAATAAAAAAAAAAATATTTATGAGTTGTCAGTGTATTTTTGTCTGGTTGGTCACTAGTCCATCTCATTCAGATACAAAAACTCATAAACAGAAATGAAAGCCTCAGAGTTTTCTCGAAAGAATAATTCATGGTTTTATGTCCATGCATGGCGGTGACTCTTGAGGGTCATGTTAGGGGTCACATGTTGTTACTTGTAGCCCAGAGGCTTTACAAGCCAGAGGAGCACAGATTACTCCTTTGGGCTTGACTTTACAAGGGGACTTTAAATGATTTCTTCATCCACCGAAGACTGTCTCTCTGTGCATGCATCAGAAAGTGGCGAAAATGCATCAGAAAAGCAGCAAGATCCACTAATAAAAGCCGCAGCTGTCTGGTCTTCACAAAACATCAGCACTGCTTGCGTTCAGAAAATGCCTAATGAAGCGGGCCATTTTATCACGGCGTCCAGGGAATAATCATGCTGTTTTATGGGGAAGCATAAGAAGATGGATTGTGTGAGTGTATGTATTTATTTCTCTGCTGTTTTTTTTTTTTTTTTTTTTTTGTGAATGTGAGTGTGTTGATTTGCTGGTCTTTTTCCTCTTTGCTCCACACCAGTCTGTGGAGGAGATATAAATTGTCCATTGATTGCTTGTTGCTGGAGCGTATATGTTCCGGCTGCCTCTCTGTGGAAAACTCAATGAGATCTTGAGATCTCTTTGCTGGGCTCTTTTTAAACAGAACAATCATGGACACACATATAAAAGCATGCTTCGATGAAAGCAATAAAGACGAGGTAATGCGTATGTTTAAGTCCATATGCAGCAAAATATAATTTTCATGATTGGCACTTTTGACTTTGTTTTCTAGTAAAAATATTAATTTTCTGAAAAGCAAAATATTTATATCCATCCATCATTCATTCTATCATCCATCCATCCATCCATCCATCCATCCATCCATCCATCCATCCATCCATCCATCCATCGTTCTATCATTCTATTATCTGGCTATCCATTCATCTTTCTATCCATCCATCCATTCATTGTTTTATCACTCTATCATCTGTCTATCCATCCATCATTCTATCATTCTATCATCTGTCCATCCAGCCATCATCCATTGTTTTACTGTTCTATCATCTGTCCATCCATCCATCATCCATTGTTTTACTGTTCTATCATCTGTCCATCCATCCATCCATCCATCCATCCATCCATCCATCCATCCATCCATCCATCCATCCATCCATCCATCCATCCATCCATCCATCCATCCATCCATCCATCCATCCATCCATCCATCCATCCATCCATCCATCCATCCATCCATCCATCATCTGTTCATCCATCTGTTCATCTGTATTTGAGCATTTATAACCAAATTGGTTAGACTGATTCAAATTGGTAAGTTTTTTTGTTCATTAGTCATAAGAGAACCGGTTCAGCAAAGACAACACAAAATGTTTAGTCTTTTTACAATAAACTCACTATAATATCTTTTTCTGTCATGTTAAGATTCAATGGTGGTGCTTACAGTTCAACACCACCTTAGCAATGCCATAGCAACCACCTAGCAACACCTTAGCAACTGCATAGCAACATCCTGGAAACCACTCATGAACAAATACCTTTGAAAACTTTACTTTACAATATAATTTCCTTTGCTGTGTAGATTGAGCAGTGATGCTAGCAGAGCTTTGTTACAGATCAAATGGTTTCTTTGTTGGATTCAAGGTTCTTTTCTTTCTTTCAATCTGTACAATGGCGCTGTTAAAGCCTAGAAAAGTAATTAAACTCTGCTTAGTCATGACACCCTGTGGGTGTGAATTAAAGCTGTTTGTGTTTAGTACCTTTAATACAGCAGTAATGTTTTCCTGGAAGGTAACTCTAAAACTCTGATTTAGTTCCCATATTTTTGATAAGTTACAGAGGCTCCGGGACATTATTTTGCATGTTGTGTTTTCTGGTGTAATCGCCTTCGGGTCAGAACCGTAGTGCTGCTGTACTGTGCATTTGATTAAGTCCCCTGTTTTCATACCTTTTCTTCCCATTACACTTTTTCTTGTTCCAAATATTGGTTCAATTTAGCATAAAAACAGTTCAATGACTTCAGCAAAGATTATAAGCATTTAAATACATAGAAAGAGGCACTTGTATCTTTGGCAAAGGTGTCTTTTTCTGCACCTTCCAGAAAAGAATTACTAGAGTCGGTCTGCAAAGCGTCCTCCTCTGCATCTAGTCATGGTGAGCGTCCTGATTTGATCCATCATGGCTTTGTTTAGAAACTCTGCCGTGCAGTGGGTGATGAAAACATCCAGGTTTATCCGCAAACTGTCAAGCTGTCCGATCGAGCTCTTCTGGAGAACTTTTTTTCCCCAGTTTTCTTAACATTTTAAAGAGGACCTATAATGCCCTATAATGCCTCCTTACAAAGTCCTGGTGTTTTTTGTTGTTGTTATTGTTTTGCCTCTACCAAAACAGGTTTTTCATGCTTGAATGTTCATTATTTTTCCAATATTCCACATTGTTGCAGCTCCTCTCTTCCCAGTCTGGAAGGAGTATAGGAGTATGTATAGGAGACCGTGTCGAATGTTACAAATTGCTGTAGCTGGTGAAATCAGAGATATAATAATGCAATTAAAGGGAGGGTAATTCGTATAAAGGCAGACGTTTCATCCTTCAAATGCCAAACTTATAATGCAGTTTTAATGGGAAGTCAGGCATAAGAAACATCAGACACCGTCCTGGCTTGAGGATTGTTTCTATAATTTAGAGAATCATTTGAATTATTGATTAGCGTTCAGAACATGTAGTTTGCATAATGTGGACGCGTGTCTGTATTTCGCGAGCGTGTATGTGTGTGTGAGTACTTGTACAACTATCTTTGTAAGGACCAGTTTGAGTTTTAGACCATTGGAGTGAGGACAAACAGAGTAAAGTGAGGACATTTTGGCCGGTCCTCACTTTCTGAGAGCCTTTAAAGGCCTGTTTGAGGGTCAAGACTTGGTTTTAGGGATAAGGTTATAATGAGGTTAAGGGTCGGTTTAGGGTCAGGGGTCGGGTTAGGCACTTAGTTGTGATGGGTAAGGTTAGGGTAAGCGGCTAGAGATTGCACTGTGTCAATGAATGTCCTCATAAAGAAAGATGTACAAGAATGTGTGTGTGTGTGTGTGTGTGTGTGTGTGTGTGTGTGTCCGTGCGTGTGTGTGTGCGTGCGTGTGCATGTGTGTGTGTGTGTGTTGCCAGCAGCGATGCTGTAACGCCAGCAGCTGCAGAACATCGTGTTCGTTTTAGAGAACGGCAAACACACACTTTGGCAGAACAAACACTTGGCATGTTGACAACACAGAAATTGCGTCTTGTCACTCTGCGTACATGGCTCTTGACATTTATCCACTGTTACAACCCAGGTGCTAACCGCTGAGAAAGCAGCAGGTGAAAATAAATATAGTGGGGGAATTCATTCTAATTCTATATATAAAAATCTGACTTGAAAAGAAAGTGGGTTTTTGATTTCTGCCCTGTTTTGTAGTTGTTTTGGTTGATTGCTCTATTGTAGAGCATTGTTAGTGATGTTTGTTTAGTCATGCATCAGTTACTATCACGCAAACTATGGATCTGAACAAACCCTTATTCTTAAAGGGATAGTAGTACA
This sequence comes from Scardinius erythrophthalmus, assembly GCF_964197995.2. NCBI lineage: Eukaryota > Metazoa > Chordata > Actinopteri > Cypriniformes > Leuciscidae > Scardinius > Scardinius erythrophthalmus. The sequence goes on along the minus strand of NC_138224.1, from coordinate 2,689,184 downwards.
CACATACATTTTACCCTCATGTTGTTACAAACCTGTATGACGTAAATATTTTAAAGCACATGATGACAGAATTTAAATTTTTGAGTTAACTATTCCTTTAAGCATTAAACTTAAAGGGGTGGTATAATGCCCTTTTCACAAGATGTAAAATAAGTATTTGATGTCCCCAGAGTGTGTATGTGAAGGGTGATTTTAAGGGTGAGCAAAAACGCACCGTTTTTGTGTCTGTTCCTTTAAATGCAAATGAGCTGCTGCTCCCGGCACAGGGGGCGGAGCTTCAAGAGCTTGCACTCACACAGACATGCACTGAAAATTTCAAAAACTTTTAGCCTTTTATGTTCAAACCGCAGTCAGAAAGATGGAGAGACTCAAGAAGAAGTGACAACATGTAGAAGCAACAGGACATTTCTGAATGGTTAGTTGATGAATTTATGTAGCTTATGTGTAGTTAACTATCTTCTAGTCATTGATCAGCATATTCTGTCTTGATAATCTATAAATCGTAAATGTTTACAATCTATAAATGTAAATTTTAGGGTTGGTGATGTCACTAACCCGGGAGGAATGTTGTGTAGTCTCTACCAGCCGTTTGTTGTAGTCCCTAAAAACAATTTCTTTAAAAGCAAATATCTCCCTTTGCTTTGAACTTTGAGCGTTGTAACTTTGCAGATGTTGTTTATGCTCAAACAGCAACATTACACACTAACTAAAGTTAAAAAAGTGAAATCATAATCAACCACCCCTTTAATCATTTTTGTTTCATTCTAGGGTTGGATGAATACTGAAATTCTCACTTTGAATGAACAATTGGAAAATTACATGAATGTTGGACTACATTTATTACAGATCAGATATGAATGAAGGAGAACATCATCAAGTTGAGCAGATTAAAGTCCAACTGAAATCAAAAATTACCCTATTTACTTTGTTAGCGCATATCACTAATCTTGTGGTTAAAAATTAATCCGTGCAAGTTAATACACAGAAAAAAATTGTTTGCCGTCGTAATCTTTAATCAAAGTCTGAAAAGTTACTTTCGGTCTGGAATGGCTGATGACGTAGGTTTGACGGCTTGGTTTGAAAACGCTTAACCACTCCCCTCAAACCGTTAGTCTGCTATGAGCAGAGATGGAGAGGAGGAGCGCTAGAGTAAAACCCTGCCCTCTGTTCAATATTCCCTTTCACTGGGAAATACGTCACAACACTGGAGAAAAGTCGTTTGCAACTTCCGGTTCACGCGGACTGTAAATCCTCGCACAATTCTCACTGATCTCAGCATAAGTTTCAATTGCATTTCCATAGTCTTTAAATTAAATTACTTTGCTAAAATAAGCAATTTTTTTAATTTAATTTTTTATAAATAATGTCATATAAACATGAATATAAACAAGTAATAAAAACTCAGTGAGTGTTTTAGCGCAATTTTCTGACGTCATGGGATCACAACACTAAGAGATAGTAAATCTTTTCCTGGATTTTTTTTTTGTGCGTTCCCGAGATTAGACCTTCCTTAACATAATGCCGAAAACCCGAAGTCTCTAGGTGGTCTGGTTGAGGAGTAGATAGAAGTGCAAGATTGGTGCGCACAGACAGAACAGAAATCATGAGTTAACAATCGCAATTTTGTCCGGTGGAAAATTGCGCTAAAAATGACACAAAATCAAACTTGGCAGCATATTTGTTGGCATATTCTCAATTTGAAGAGCAAGGTTAGAGTACTTGCTCTTATCATTTGTTAGAACGTGAATCATTTTTTAACTTCTGTGATGAGAAATTTCATTGTCAAATTGGTACATCCCTAAACATGAACTTTTTTTGCTTCACGCCACAGTGTCGCCATGCAGGTATACAGTCTGGGATTCACAAAATGTTCACTTTCATGCCATTGAGCACTAGTATACCTGATGTGACAGCATTGTGGCCATAACCGTCACAATACTGTCCTGTCAGGATCACAGTTAGCCTGAAGCGTCTGACCTATAAGTGAATTAGTGCATACGGTCTCTGCTCAGAGCTCTTTCCCCCAGTGTGCAGGAGACATGAGACCAAGCTGTCTCGAGTCTGCCCGCTTTCCCATTCTCTCAGTAGAGCAAAAGCAATCAGAATGGTGCATCGATCTCCCTTGTTCAAGTTTGCTTGAGGGATTTTACAGAATCTGCACTTGGGTGCTTCGGAGACATGCCGCTGAGAGCTGTCATATTCCTCCCTGGATATCAGCGGGAGGAAAGGAATAATTCACACACGCCGGCGCTCGACGGGGACGCGAGGATATTCTGCCGATATCAAGCGCTCACTGTTTGACCTTATTAAACTAAAGCAAATGCCAGCAGAGCTATCGCAGGTCACTTTTTCTTGTTCTTGGTCACACTGTGTTGTCTTCGCAAATAACCATAGCCAAACCAAGAATGGCATTTAATCAAATGCGTCCTGACAAATAGAGATCAGTGCTTCAGGACTGAAGTAAACACGCCGTGTGTCCTGTAGAGATTAACTGGTTTTCGGCGTAACGGTAACGATGTTGGGTTCAGATGGCCGGGGCACCGAGACATGAGTGGATTAACAGAAGCTCGTTGGTATAAAAGATGCTCACTTTGGGAAAGGAAGGGAAAGGTCACCCCAAAATGGAAAAATCACAATCAAAAATCTTTTACCCACCTTCATGTTGTTCCAAATCTTCTATGGAACACAAAAGCTGATTATGTGAAGAATGTTTGAGGATCACAAAATGAAAGTTTTACTGGCAAGCTAACAAAAAAACAAAACAAAAAAAACAAAAAAACAAAAAAGACAAAAAGAACCATAAAAGTAAGTTTTCAGCAGCTTCAAACTACATTTATGATTGATACATATTCAGTATAAATATTTTTTTTCCATATATGTGTGTATATATATATATATATATATATATATATATATATATATATATATATATATATATATATATATATATATATATATATATATATATATAATATACACACACACATATATATATATCCTATCCTTTACACTATAGTTCAAATGTTTGGGGTCATGTTTAATTGGTTGATTGATTTGATTGATTGATTGATTGATTGATTGATTGGTTGGTTGGTTGATTGATTGATTGATTGATTGATTGATTGATTGATTGATTGATCGATCGATCGATTGATTGATTGATTGATTGATTGATTGATTGGTTGATTGATTGATTGATTGATTGATTGATTGATTGATTGATTGATTGATTGATTGATTGAAAGAAAGAATGAAAGAAAGAATGAATGAAGCAAAAAATGTATTCAGCGAAGACTATTCTATTAAATTCTATTAATCACCCCCCCCCCCCAAAAAAAATGTATCACAGTTTCCCACAAAATATTACGCAGCACAACTGTTTTCAGCATTGATTAGTCAAATGATTTCTAAAGGATAATTTGACACCGAAAATTCAGCTATGCAGCACAGAACATTTATTTTAAATTGTAATAAATTTTCACAATATTACTGTTTTTACTGTATTTTTGATCAAATAAATGTAGCCTTGCTGAGAAGAGACTTATTTCAAAAACAAATCTTACCAACCCCAACATTTTCACATACACATATATTTTATACAAAATATCTTACAACATAAGGCTGAGTAAGTGAATTTTAAATTATGGCCAAACTTTTCCTCTCCAAAGGACCTTGTGGCGTTTGTGTTGCAGGGTTCATCTCTGTGCAGAGGTTAAGATGAAGAAGTAGTGGAGCATGTCTTCTGTTCTGAGCTTCATATATTCAGCTGTGAAACACACTGATGTTTTTTACATGAGGAGAGGAGGTAGTTTTAACAGGTCGTGGAGGTAGACAGCAAAGACCAGCTGCTTCACATACTGGAATAAAACGTGTGCTACGCATCGTCGATGAGAGAGAGAGAGAGAGAGAGAGAGAGAGAGAGAGAGAGAGAGAGAGAGAGAGAGAGAGTCCAGGGACAGTCACATGCTTCATTTAAGTGTCAGCCTAGTCTCAGATGTTTCTCCTAAAATTCCTTTGGAGAGAAATAAAAATCTGTCAGCTGTTGTCATGCAGCGTGAGAGCGTGTCAAGAGTGAACGAGTTTATAATGAGATTTATGACTTTTGATTGCTTTAGTGTCTCCATTTGCTCTCCATTTCATCAATATTTTGTCTAGTAGTTTATTTTAATCTTATTTTTTTTCTCTTTTTTTTATGACAATTTACATATCCCCAAAATTCTCATCATCATACTGCAACAAGTTTATTTATTGATTGATTTAAGCATAAGTCAAAGTCATTGGGTTTAAATGTGCTTAAGTGTAATGACAATTATGTCCGATGAAAAATATCCTTAATTTACTTATTTAATAACTACTTTATTTAAAATCCACCTGCAGTCAATACGTTTATCCTATAAAACTCATCTTTAATAATTAAAATGACATATTTAAAAATATTTTTTAGTTGTTAAAGTAATTTCTCCATGCCTTAAAATAACTTGAATATACAATTATAATATAATATTGAATATAAAATTTTACTTCACAATTATGAACAATATAGCCACTACTATAAATACATTTGTATTCTTATTATTATAAAACCTCCTTTAAAAACTTAAAAATGTAAAACAAACTGCTCAACATACATAACACTTCATTAACACACCATACATCACAAAAACCCAATAAATTATTTGTCAACCTATAATATGCAAATTCACTCTTAAGCCTCCCTGATAAGCCACGTGCACATTTCTTCAGGATCTATAGTTGCCCATTGTAAACCTTTATTTTTCCGGAAAGCTTGAGCTTCAGGAGATTGCGTTTGAGAGGACAGAACAGGCCCAACAATAAAGCGGTGGAGGAAGTGTCCATAAAAACAAAGCCGTGGGAAATCTCAGAGCTTTCTTTGTAATAGAGCTTCACCATAATGCGTCTGAATTGGCGTGTAAAAGGCAGGCTGTAACTGTGGAGGTTCATGATGGTCTCAGATGGTAGTTAGAAGCTGAATGAGATGCGAGCCTGAAGATGTGGAGCATATGTGCTCTAGTTGTCAGGATCGTGACCTCCGAGTCCAACCATGTTTGGCCCTCAGGGATGCAATGTCACATCCATTTGGAAAGCTCCTCTTGGAAAAACGCCACATGGACGTGTCACTACCAGAACAATCAGCGGATCTTGCCACTAACTGTTCATGCTGTTATCATACAACTCACTGATCTGCTGTATGCATTATGAATTCTGTGCATAATATGCTCGTTTTCTGTATGCATTCCTAGTTGACCCAATTTAGCATTTAATATTATATTTAAAATTAAATAAGCTTGACTTGACCTTTTATTTCCAGTGTAATGGCGAGCAATTATTCTTCTGTGATTTTTCTTAAAAACCTTCTTTACTTAATTAGACCGCCAAAAGTGGACCCATTTGGCTTTGTTATTGTCATTTTTTGTCAAAACATAATAACTTGTTCCACCTCTGAAATGACTTACCCTTTTCTACTAAAGTCATTAAGCTATACAGGCACATTGTAGCCCTAATAGCTACTTAACTCTTTCCCTGCTAGCATTCGTCAAATGATAGCAAAATAGCATGCTACTACATTTGTACATTAAACTTTTAATCAATGCATTTTATCATTGCTTGCATTCCCTGAGAATTTAACCCATGACCATGAAGTTGAGCTACGGGCACATGCTTAAAATATTTATTGTTACATAATGCATGCTGTTTTACACACTATTTATTTTAGTTTTTAAATAGTAGGCAGGATTTAGTATGCAGGAGGCTAGTATTTATATTCTGAAAGCTTCTTTACTCTACGGTGTTTTATAGTATATGATGGCTCTATTATGTCTCTGCGTCTGTCCTTTCAACGATCAAACCCTAATGGTCTCCAGTGTTTCAGTCTCTTCAGATGTGACGTTCTTTATACTCGATACAGTCCACATTCGTAAGATCCCTCAGAGTAATTGGGCTACGGATCCAAAGGCCCGTCTAGAGTGCGTTTCTCTATTTTTATGTCATAGCAGACGCTCAAAATCTTAGTAATATGAAGAACCAAAGGTTCACACACAGGTTCTGCTTTGATATTCTGTTGTGAGATGAATTGTGACTTTGTGTTGCAGACGAAGCTTGTGTTTTCATCTGCTTTGTTGTCCATCAGACAGAGCTCTAATGACAGGTTCAGACTACACAATCAGCCCGATTTCGTGCTTAGGTGGAATTATGCAATGGAGGAAAGGTTTGTGGATATTTTACCTTAAAGGGATGGTTCGGAGTAAAATCAACCTAGGGTCCTTTGCACCATGACCTCGAGCCAAACACCCCACCAGAAGCCTTTTCCCCTTGGTTGAACATTATTAAAGTTAGAACTTATTTAGAGAAATCAGCCGGATGGTTTAGTGCAGGCGCTAACGGATCCAAGGTTGTATTTCGTAAATTACCGCACTAATAATGCCCAGAATGGTACCAAACTTCTACAGTAGCACAAATAGGTTCTGTACTCATAAAACGAGGCATTGGAAAGTTTGTAAGTACATCAGGAGTTTATTTAAATAACACTTTCCTGACGGCTCATGCTACCTCTAACCCGGATGTCGACGTCACTTCCGTGTTTGGGAAAAGCCCGTAAAAGTCCTGGCAGAAAGCGATGCATAAGGATGTTGTGTAAAGACGCCCAGTTCCAGGAATGCACTAATATTTTGTTGGTAGTACCAGTTTGTAACAATTATTAGTTAACATTGAGTTGTCAACACTCCAGAAAAAATAATAATTCGTCGTTACACTACATCCTTATGCATCGCTTTCTGCCAGGACTTTTACGTGCTTTTCTCAAATAACGGAAGTGACGTCGACATCCGGGTTAGAGGTAGCATGAGCCGTCAGGCAAGTGTTATTTCAATAAACTCCTGATGTACTTACAAACTTTCCAATGCCTCGTTTTATGAGTACAGAACCTATTTATACTACTATAGAAGTTTGATATCATTCTGGGCATTATTAGTGCGGTAATTTACCAGATACATCCCTGGATCCGTTAGCGCCAGCACTAAACCATCCGGCTGATATCTCTAAATAAGTTCTAACTTTAATAATGTTCAACCAAGGGGAAAAAGGCTTCTGGGGGGGGGGGGGGTTGTTTGGCTCGAGGTCATGGTGCAAAGGACCCTAGGTTGATAAAAACTCCCTTTAAGTTCTCTTTGGAAGATTGAAAGCACATACTGTCCTCTTCGTGCAATTTGGAAACTTGGGGTTTTCTTTCTTATTTTGGGCTTTTCTGACGACAAGACAGATAGCCAGACAGCCAAGACAGTTTTCACACTTTTGTTTCCAGAAGTCAGTCATTAGTTCCGCCTTCTCCATGACATCACGCACGTCGTTAAAGACGGCAAGGGATGATTGGTCGGGAAGCAGCGTGTAGTCTGACATGTTTCTTGTCCACGACATGACAAGAATTTAGGAGTCAAGGTACACCTAGTATTAAGATGCGTTTTCGGATCACAAGGTATATAAAGTTATATTTATAAGACTTTATAAGTTTTTTATAAGTTTTTATAAGTTAAACTTTATTTATAAGTTTTGAGCTTGTCCACTTTTAACCACTTCCGGAGCTTGTCAAATACGCATTGTTTTCGTAGTGTAAACGCTCATGTTGAATCCATTTGGATCAGACACCGGATTAAAACACCAGGTGTGAACGGGAATGTGTCTCCCTCGTCTTGTGATCCGATCGACCAAAACGCATCTTAATAACAAGTGTAAACAGGGTCATAGTTGCATAATCTGACACTGTGACTATCGTAAACCAGCAAAAAAATATTGTGTATTCTAAACCTGGCATAAGAAAAATAGCACAAATGGTGTGGGATGAGAAATACAATAAGGTTTATAATGTAGGAATTAAATGTAGGAAAAGTTGACATTACTTAAAAATGTGTACATTTTTAAGCCATTTAGGTTAAAGTGACACTTTATTTTAATGGTCCACCAACAGACATTCTACTGACTATAAGCAACTATAAGTAATCGAAGTGTGTAGAGTTACATTCAAGCTAATTTAAGACATGAAGACATTTTTTTTTCAAGGAAAAAACGTTTAAATATGTCATTTTAGTGATCAAACATTAGTTTTAAGGGATAATTCTAATTATTGACTACAGGGGTCTTTAAGCTTATAAGAAGCTTATAAGAAATAAAGTGTAACCTATTAAACAACTTACAATGTCAAATTGTTGATGAGGATCCAACTATTTAATCACTGATGAAGCACTTATTGTTATTCAGAATTAATTGATGTTTTAGCACTAGTGTTTTTGTAAAAGTTGAATGCTTCATGTAGAGTGTTTAGGGTTCTCTTCTGTAATGTTTCCTCCATGTCAGTGAGTGCATGCTTGTTTAGGTGTTTCTAGAATAGTTTGCTTGCTAAACAAGCTGAAACACAAGTTAGACAAACTAATAAAATTCTGCATTAATATTAATGTTATTACTCAGCTCAAAACTCGGACCCACAAGTAAAAAAAAAAAAACGTTATTGAGTTTGTAGAACGTATTATATTATGTTTGCTGAAAGCACAAACCAACTTAATTATAAAGCTGATACAACCATTTTATCTAATTTAAATTACAAATTAATTTGATATAATTAAGATCTCAACATCAGTTTTTTATAGTTTGCTTTACTTGGCTTGTTAAACATAGCTAGTTATAAAGTGTTTCATTCTGTTGAGTCACTTATTTATTGAGTGCCCTTTAAAAATGTGGAAAATGTGATTTTTTTTTTCATGCATCCTTTACAAATTGCCTGTAGCAAAAAAAAAAAAAAAAAACTCCTATAGTTAAAAAGCTTTTTTTTCCAAGCACTGTGCATCCTAGTTAAACATATTTAGAGATTTGGCATTTTTACCCAGTGCAGTGCTAACGGTAATGCAAGGTTTGGTAATGATGATGAATCACGACTCATCGCTCTGCAGTTTTGTGTATTATAAGTCACTTTGCAAATGCATCTGCTAAATGATATGTAACATAATTTCCCTCGTCCCTATTCTCTTCATTGATCAGTCTAATCAGAGCTCATATGGGAATATTGCGTGCATTTAAAAATGTCAATGTTTGAATCGCATAGTGAGACTAACAGAGCAGCAAAATCTACACCCCAAAAATCATCAGACGGCGTGACAGTAAAGAGCGTTGTAGATGGAGGGGGAAGAACTTCATTTCAATACTAATCGAAAGACACATTCCTTTCTTTCTGCCACGGCACATTCACAACCACTGCAGTCTTATTATATGCACTGAAAAGGAAATATTCTCACTCTATATTCAGTTATACTCAGTTGTGCAGCAGCAGGGGTTATGTATGTCATAATGGAGATGAATTTTTCATATCTTCTAAGAGAAAGTCATAACGTTCCAGTGAAATAAGTGTGCTTTTGTTGCATGTTGTCTGGTATTTAGATTCTATTGCAGTTTATGATTCATATTCATGATTTTCAGCTGGACTTGTTTTAAATGGGTTAATTATTATTAGTAACTCTTTAGTTGAGTAGCAAACTGATTTTTCATGTGCTTGACATAATAGTTCACTTGAAGGTTCATCATTTACTGTTCTTCCCTTTGTCGTCTAAAAGGAGACATTTTGAAGAACGCTGGTCGTTGTCTTTCTAAGCGGTTGCAGTTAATAGGCACTGGACCTTTTAAGCTTTAAAAAGGAAGCAAAGGCACCATAAAAGCATAATTAAAGTCCTCTGAAGCCACGAGAAATTAAATTAACCCATAAACTTTCTCTCCAGTGAGCCGTTCATTGAGTTGGACTTGAGAACCTGATCAGTCCGATTCATAATAGAATGATTCATATTGTTTTTGTGTACTGAATCATATGGTTAATTGAAAAGATCTGGTTTAAAGGAATGATTCAATTATGAATCAGGCATCTCTACTACTTTTAAAGGAACACGCTGACTTTTTGGGACTTTATCTTATTCACAGTATCCCCCAGAGTTAGATAAGTCCATACATACCCTCTTCATCTCTGTGCGTTGCCGTAACTCTGTCTGACGCACCCACCGCTAGCCTAGCTTAGCACAAAGACTGGAGGTAAACGGCAAGTTTAGGAGTTTAGGAGGTGTTATTTGTACACGCTGTGACTATAAAAATCACAACATGTAAATAGGAAAATGTTGGCGTTATTTTGTCACTTATTGGGAGCAGTATGCTAGCTGGAGCCATTTACCTCCAGTCTTTGTGCTAAGCTAGGCTAGCGGTGGGTGCGTCAGACAGAGTTAAGAATAAGCTAACGTCCCAAAAAGTCGGCGTGTTCCTTTAAAGAGTCAAAGTCACCACTGTTCCTCTATCGTATGGTTCAGGGTGACCCGTTTGAGACACTTTTATGGTACTTTCATGAAGCTTTTTTGAAGCTCCAGACCTCATTAAATGCCGTTGCATGGGGAAAAATGACCAAAATTGAACTTTTTTGGGGACCTATCCTTTTAAATGAAATCATTTATACTGACTATGTGTGTGTTGCACTCTTAAAAATTAAAGTTCTGTTAACACTTTAGTTTAGGGTCCAATTCTCACTATTGGCTAGCTGCTCATTAGGATGCATATTACGAGGATATTGACAGTTTATTAGTACGTATAAAGCACATATTAATACATGATTCTATTCTGTATGACCATATTCTACATCCCTTAATCCACCCAATACCTAAACTTAACAATAACCTTCCTAAATATTAATAAACAGTAATTAGGAGCTTAATGAGGCAAAATTTGTAGTTAATAGTTAGATAATAGTGAGAACTGGACCCTAATCTAACATGTGACCAGGTTCTTTATTGGCATTGATGGTTCCATGAAGAAACATTAACATCCACACAACTTTTCCATTCCACATCCGTGTTTTCATGTTCTCATTCTGGCAAGTTTATTGTCAAAAAATGAAAAAAAAAAAAAAAAAAAAAAAAAAAAAAATAAAGGTTCTTTACAGTGGAAAAAGGTTCTTCAGATTATTTTTAGTGTAGTTGGACACTTATGAACACACAATTGTCTGTTTGTGTCTCATTGTTTTCCACAGGCAAGTCTAAGCATGCTTTAATAACTAGACACTTAATTAGGATTCATACGGGGAAATGAGATGTTTCTGTCGCGGCGACACATCTTCACAGGTTTGCATTTGTACAGCGAGTGAGAAAGAGTCTGTCGAACTCCTCAGACAAAACACATCCCTCTGACTCATTGATATGTGAGAACAACACTTGAGAGAAAAGGACGGTGTCTGGAACATAGAGAATGGGACAGAAGGATTTACTACTGGGATTTAGAGTAGAGATCTGACCTTGAGGAATCCACTGTTGGTCACTCTTCTCTCGTCAGATTCTACCGTAACTCGCTCAAAGCCTGAAGACAGCTGATCCGTGCTATAGACGAAGCCTCTCTCTGATAAAAATGTAAAATTTAATTTCTACAGCATGAAAAAGTATATGAAAAACAAAGCAAAATCCTATATTAGTACTCAATTTAAGCTTGTAGAAATTAAAGCGTAAATATCAACGATATAAAATGAAGTTAAACCTACCCAACTTTTCTAATATTGGTGTTCCCATCATAAACTGGGGCGTGAATAATTAATAAGGTTGACTTCTCACTGTTTTCCAGCTGTATTTACACTGTTTTATCATTGCTTCTGTTGTTAGGTTTAGTAACTTGCTGTTTTGTGATATCTGGATTCATTTTCTGCTCAAAATGACACATTCATACTCAAAAACGATTAGAAACGATTCGTTTCTAAGTTAAACATTCATTTAATTCAGTGTTATATTGCTTGAGTTAAAAGTTAATTTCGTTAAATATACTTAACTTAGGTAAGTATGTTAGTTAATGCTATATGTGAAGTTAAATAAATTAAATATAATTAAGTAATATATGCTTAAACGTTGAGTGTCAATTAAATGTCAAATGAATGTTAAGTTCAATAGTAAGTCGATTTTACTTGATAATAACAGGTAAGTTGTACAGAGCAGTCGCAGTAAAAAATTACTTAAAATGTGTTAGTGCAAACAAGTAAGTAAATCCTACAAGTTATTGTTTCCAGTGCTGGCGGCTGTATCAGTTACCGAAACAGTAAGCATGCTTTTCCTTTCCAAACAAGACCAAGTATTACTGTTCTGTTGAGTCCAATTCGCCCAAATCCTGTCCTCAGAATCCAATTGGTCGTGGTTCCCCAAGCACGAGTGAAGAGCTGTCTGTCCTTCTCTGTTGTCTAAGGCTCGTTTCTACCAGATGCCCCACTTCAAAGTCTTTGCAGCACCATTTCCAATGTGCCTCTGGGCTGCAAAACACAAACTTGTCTTTTTTTAAAGCCACGATGGAGTGTCGAACGAAGCACTAACAGGTTTTTTAGGACTAAGGGAATGGCGCTCTAAACTCATGCTGATGCAAAGACTTACAGCGCTTTTCGGATCAAGTGTGTTTGATGTCAAAGTTTGGTTCATTTTGTTGGTTTGCAAGCTATTTTTCCATAACTTGCACTGCACAATAGCAAATTTCACCTTATTTATCACATAATTCTGACATTATTTTTCACAATTGACTTTGTCTCATAATTCCAAATATATTGCTCATAATGACTTTCCATTATGGCTTTATATCTCCTAATTCCAACTGCATGTTTCATAATTATGCATTTTTATCTCATAATTATAAATATATTTTTATTTAGTTTCCATTATGACTTTATGTCTCACAATTGTGACTTCCTTTTTCATAATTGACATAATTTTAACATTATTTCCATAATTCTGTTTTTATATCTCATAATTCAGATCGTTTATAAATTATAAATATATGTTTCATAATAAGTTTCCATTATGACTTTAAGTCTCATAATTACGACTTTCTTTTTCATAATTGACAATTTTAACATTTTTTCCATAATTCTGACTTTATATCTCATAATTCCACCTTTATTTATCATAACTATTGCTTTATATCTCATAATTCGGACATTATTTTTCATAATTGACTTTGTCTCACAATTCCAAATATATTGTTCATAATGGCTTTCCATTATGGCTTAACTCATAATTCCAACTTCATGTTTCATAATTATGCCTTTATATCTCATAATTCAGATCGTTATTCATAAGTTACTTTTTATCTCATAATTATAAATGTTTCATAATGAGTTTCCATTATGACTTTGTCTCATAATTACAACTTCCTTTTTCATAATTGACTTTGTAATTTTAACATTATTTCCATAATTCTTACTTTTATATCTCATAATTCCACCTTTATTTATCATAATTATGCTTATAATTATGCTAGTCAATTCATAATTGACTTTGTCTCATAATTCCAAATATATTGTTCATAATGGCTTTCCATTATGGCTTAACTCATAATTCCAACTTCATGTTTCATAATTATGCCTTTATATCTTATAATTCAGAAAGTTTATCATAAGTGATTTTTGTCTCATGATTCCAAATATATTTTTCATAATGACGTATCATTATGAATTTACATCTCTTAATTCCAACTTTTCATAATTGAATTTGTCTCAAAATTTCAACTTTATTTTCCATAATTATGACTTTATATCTCATAATTCATAAGTTTCCATTATGACTTTATATCTCAAAATCTTAACAAATTTTTTCATATTTTTCACATTACTCACAACTAATTCTGAATTTCTCATAATCATGACTTTATATCTCATAATTATGACTTTATATCTCATATATCTTATCTTATATCTCTTATATCTTATATCATAAATTTATACATTATTTCTGACAATTCCTATTTTTTTTTATATGTATCTATGTATCTCAAAATGTTAATTTTCTTTCTGTGACTTTCTTCATTTGAAGTGTATCTCATAATTACCCGTTTAATTTTCTACTTCTATGCATAACTGGGCTTCCATACAATCCAGACTATCTCTGGTTCCGTCCAATCACTCGAGGTCCTTCCTCAATCCCTTTAGTCCTGCTTTAGTGCACAGAAATGCTCTGCATCAAAATGACTGTGGTGTTTTTCATGCATTTCACATTCCTCAGCAGCGGGTCATGTGGAACGGCGAGCGTATGGCAGTGAGTGTGGGGTGTGAAACGCATGGCGTCAGGCACGCGCGCGTGGGTGGATGCGGGTTGTGTTCCAACACCTTTGTGAGTCGCGTGTGGGTGGAGATGTTGAATAAACACGTTCCCGAAGCTTCTGTGCTGCTTTCATGAGCGAGAAACGCTCCCACATTTGATGTTTGGAGGAACTGACGACCGAATCACCTCTTGCAGAGAGCGGAGGAGGTCAGCGCCATGGGGAAACAATAATACACATGAGATATTACGCATTAAATATGGATATTTTATAACACAGCCGTTCTGATGCTTGAGTTTTATTGAGCGTTATTTGCTTTGCCTGATATCGGCTCCTTCAGGAAGAGTAGCACCACCTCAGAAAGTGTTAAATTTCTCAACACGAGGAAGTACGGCACAATTTTGTTGCTTAATGGATGGTGTAATAAGCCACTATAATAAGGATTGTGCTGCTGAGTCCTGTGCCATTACCGTCCTGAAACATGCTTTGTCACACGGGCACTAATGTAGAATGAATCAAATATCCATTAAGCATATGTCTCACGATTTGAGCCTGAACGAATGTTTATGAATTTCATGTTTGCATTTAGCTTTAAAGGCTCAACATGCATCCCCACCAGAATGACAGGCAACAAATCCACTTCATTGACACTCTTAGCGTCTCTTCCTTGGGCTGGTTTAGAAGTTGTGTCGTTTTGTCTGGGTATTTGAGTATTTAATTCACTGGATTATCCAAAAAATAGGCATTATCTCATTGTGATTTAATATACAAAACAGTTTTGGGGTTGATAATCTGGCAGAAATGCTACTGAAAAAGATAAAGTGATGACTGATGGTAACTTCATTGGCAATTTAAGTGTCTCTTGGTCCATGTTATACTTAGTGTCACTATTACTGTTTTATTTAATACATTATCCAAAAAAAGTATGCATAACCTCATGGTGATTTAATATATAGTGCATTTTTGGGGTTGAAAATCTGGCATAAATCTGGATTTGATTTACAAATCATTACATTTATATATAAAAAAAATGGACAGACTGACTGGCAACAAATCAACTTCAATGTAACTTTCAGTGTCTCGTCTTTGCTCCATTTTATTCTATTAGTGCCAAGGTTTTGGGTGTGTTTGTGTTTATTTCAATGGATTATCCAAAAAATTGGCAAAGCTGGCAAAAATGCTATTGCAAAAGATGGCCATTTTGGACGGAATGAATGCGTTATGGTGTCCTAGTCAGCAAATTGAAACCTCCGGTCAGTCACAAAACCCAATGGCCCTCAAGCAGGAAAGTTAATTACCCAAAGCGATTTACTTAGGAAAATGTTGAGTTTCCCACCACTGGAGATGAATTACAGCATTATCCGTCGCATGTGTGTGTGTTTGAGCGGCGACACGCGAGGTTGGATACAATTAGATAATTCATGATTCATAAAGCAGTGAAAATCCAATCATTAAAGATTAGCAGAGACGCTGGAGCTCGTCGTGTCCGTGATTTAAGATGGATCATTTTATTATCACGAGCTGCTTTAATGACTTCATACTCCTGCCTGAAACAATTAGAGAATGGTTTTGAAGGTTTCGAGTGAGTGGATGATGCTTTCACAGTTATTCTTCCTTTCTTTCAGAACTAAAAATAAGCCAGCCTTATTTGAATGCAATCGTTCATGCATATTAATTGTGAAGTGACTAATTTCTGGGTTTGACACATGTGTTAGTCAGCGGTAGGCGGAGCTGCTTATCTCAGTGTTCATGTCAAACCCAAAATCTTCCAGCTCACCCCCTGCAACATGCTGCAATACTGATGTCTGCCCATGCAATCAGTTTATGAGCTTTAGTAAAGCAGTGTTTCTCTTCCTCACCGTTTAGCTGAGTGTTTGTGTCCCCGCGCAGCACAAGAGCTGCTGTATCTGCCATTGAACGCACAATAAATGGAGAGGCACAAAATGTAAAAGGAATTTGGTGTATTGAAAAGCCACCAAGCTCCGGAATGCTAATTCATTGGCCTTTTGATGTTTTCCCATTTATGGCACATAAAAGCCTCATTCTGCATTGGGAAAGAGATTTGGAGAGACATCAGTGAGTCGCTCTGTGGCCGTGTTGTCGCTACATTGGTTCGGTAGCGTGACAGTAGCTTAGCTGTTTTCAGAACAGTGTAGCTGTTGTTGTAGTGTGACGAAATTGTTTGTTACTGTGTTTTTCACGTAGAATATCAACTATATAATACTATACTTATTACACTGAGGTATATAAAAATAACTATCATTCAATAGGTGTGTGTGTCATGTTTGGGGTCATTAAGATTTATTAGGAAGTCTTTTTTTGCTAACCCAGGCTGCGTTTATTTAAATTTAATTTATTCCTGTGATCAAAGCTGAATTTTCAGCATCATTACTCCAGTCTTCAGTGTCACATGATCCTTCAGAAATCATTCTAATATGATGATTTTCTGCTCAAGAAAAAATTATGATTATTATCAGTGTTGAAAACATTGCTTCATATTTTTGTGGAAACTGTGAAACATTTTCTTGACATTTCTAAACATGAATAGAAAGGTCAGAAACACTTTAGTTTAGGGTCCAATTCTCACTATTAACTAGTTTCTTAATAGCATGCATATTACTAGAATTTTGACTGTTTATTAGTACTTATAAAGCACATATTAATACATTATTCTGCATGACCATATTTTATATCCATAATCCTATACCTAAACTTAACAACAACTAATAATAATCAGTAATTATTGGGATTATTGAATTATTATTAGTTAATAGTGAGAATTGGACCCTCGTCTAAAGTGTGACCAAACGTTCAAAAGAACAGCAGCGTTTGTAAGATTATAAATGTTTTTACTGTCACTGTTGATCAATTTAATGCATCCTTTCTTAATAAAAGTATTCATTTCTGTCCCAAAACTTTTAAAGCTTCAAAATAGTTATTTTTGTTGGTAGCATGTTATAGCTAACCCCATTTTCAAAAAGGTAACATCAGAAGGCTAGAAACATCACCATCAGGCTTTAATAGCATAAATATAACAAATACACAGAAAGAAATGACAGAAACGGCTCGTGCGTGTTTGGAAATGGCAGTGAATGGGCTAAATGACTGTTTCCGCAGTAGTGTAACCCAAGCAAATATTGCACTGCATAAACTCACAATTATCACGGATCGGAGGAGGGCACGAACGCAACAGATTGGTGATTACCATTGTGAGGGGCATTAATTAAAGCTAATTAGTATTTGTCATTTTGACAGAACGTATAAGGAGCCGCATTGGTTTAGCGAGAAATGCCGGCGCTCATTAAATGGACTGTAACAGGAGGAGATTACATCCAGGAGGAAGTCCATCAGTCACCCCCGTGTGGGACGTTAATGGTATAATCGAGCGCTCAAAGGGTTGGCTGCTTAACTTACATTAAATATGAAATATGACTCTGTCCACCTCAATATGGCATGTCAAGACCTGATTTTTGTAAGTCTGTCGTGTTAAGTTTGAATAAATGATGGCAAGCACCTGGAGATGTGATTTGAACGATGGAAAGAACTTCTTTTATGTCCACATCAGTAATAGGTTGTAAATGTTTGAGTCATTTTGAACTAGAGACAGATTGCTTGGTGTATTTTTTCTTAATTTGACTGCATGAAATCCAGTAATTTACAAACCTGCTCTAAACCACATAGTGGTGCTTCTTTAAGTCGTTTTACTTTTCTTTTATGTACAGAATTTGTTGCTTTACCATCGTCTCAGAATTCAAAAGTCTGAGGTGGGAAAGAAGTCTCTTCTGCTCACCGAGGCTGCATTTATTTGCTTAAAAACAGTAAAAGCAGTAATATTGTGAAATATTTTTACAATTTAAAATAGCTGTTTTCTATGTGATTAAAAGCTGAATGGTCACATGATCCTATATGATCAAATATGATGATTTGCTATGAAGAAACATTTATGATTATCATCAATGTTGAAAACAGCTTCAAATTTTTTTGTGGAAACTGTGAAACATTTTCCTCAGGATTCTATGGCGAATAGAACAGATTTTTTTCCCAAAATAGAATCTTTTGTAACATTATAAATGTGTTTACTGTCAATTTTGGTCAATTTAATGCATCCTTGCTGAATAAAAGTAGGCTACTAATTTCTTAAAAAATGTAATTAAATAAAAAAACTTGCTGACCCAAATTTTCTATAATTTTAAAAACAATCATAATGTTTAAAACTAAGATCATCTATAGGCATTAAACATTTCAGTGTTGTTGTTTTGTTTTTATTTGTTTTTGTCTGAAAGTTGCACAGCCCGAATCAGGTTTTGTGAGCAGAATGAACAAAGCCTAACTCTCTGTGTGTGTGTGTGTGTGTGTGTGTCTGTCTAGGTGGCGTGTGTATCGCTCAGTCTCTGAAGATCCCTCGGGAACCCAGGCCTGGGGAATTCGACAAGATCATCCGCCGGCTCCTGGAGACCCCCAACGCTCGGGCCGTCATCATGTTCGCAAACGAGGACGATATCAGGTGTCTCCTTTCTGTTCTTAAAAGACTTTCCCTGGCTAACCGTTCCCTGTTCCCTTAAAGATCTCCAGCTGAGAGAATTCCCGTCATCAGTGCCTTGAGAAATAAAGGAAAGAGGAAGCAAAAAGGAAGCTGGCTGCATTTACGAATATAATACCTGCATACTGAATGCTGTTTATATATATATATACAAATTAAAGTCCCCTGCATGTAGTCAATCATTTTATCACTTAAAACTCATCTTTTATCACCAAAATTATATATTTTAATTTTTTTCATTAAAAAAATAATAGTCATGCCTTAAATTATCTTGAATGTAACTCGACACCCTTACCTCATTTAGTATGCGTAGACCCATGAATATGCAAATGAGCCCCGCCTCCACTCACTCGCTCAGCTCAGAGATCCACTGGTTGACGATCACACGTTGATCTGATTGGTTACAAGGTAGTTTGTGACATCAGAAACACCATCGATTTCAAAGCGTGTTTTTGAGACTGTCTTTGGTTCACTGCAGTTTTAAGGAGAAAATACTCAGCAATGCTGTTGAATTTGCGCATGAATTTGTCTTAAAGTGTATTAAAAACACCACATAGACATATAAACAACACTAAAAACTGGATATTCACCACAGGGGGACTTTAAGAAGTGAATCAGCATGCATTATACCAGACATTTCAAACACATCATCACATTGCATGTGATTGCATAGCTGTCCAAACACAGACGTCTAGACTAAAACAAGGCAAGATTTGGGCTGTCAGTGGAAATTGTATAGATGTCTAACCATATCTCAAGAATAGACGAGTCATCTAGAACATGAGCATGTCAAAGAAATGAAACCAAACACCTTGTGATCACTGTTTACTTTGCTTACATGATGGACTATCAAACACCTTTCAAGGTTGTTCTGGCTGGAAGTGGGTTACTCATAGCCGGACTATATCGGGTCAATAGTTAATAGAGATGGTGAAATGACGGCTATTGCTTGCTGGGGATGGACGTCAGGGATAGACTGTGGCGTTTAGAGGTTCAATTGGTACTAAGCGGCTCAAAGTGTGGCAAGATAATATCCTACACACCATTACACCAGCAGCTGATCCACTGATACAAGGCAGACGGATCCATGCTTTAGTGTTGTTTACAGCAAATACTGACCCGACCGTCTGAATGTTGCTGCAGAAATCAAGACTCATCAGAACAGGCGAGGTTTTTTTGTTGAGTCCGTGTGAATCGTAGCTTCAGTTTGCTGCTCTCGTCTGACAGGAGCACCGGTGTGTTTCTTCTGCTGCTGTAGCTCTTCTGCTTCACGGCTGAGACGAGTGCTTGTTTGAGTTACTGTAACCTCTCTATCAGATGAACCAGTCATTCAACCAGCCATCAGCCATTCTCCACTGACCTCTGGCATCAACAAGGCATTTTCAGCCGCAGAACTGCCGCTCACTGGATATTTTCTCTTTCCCGGACCCTAGAGATGATTGTGTGTGAAAATCCCAGTAGATCAGCAGTTTCTGCAATACTCAGACCGGCCCGTCTATCACCAACAACCAAGACACATATGAAGTCACTCTTTCCTTCCCCGTTCTGATGTTTAAACTTCAGCACGTCGTCTTCACCATTTCTACAAGCCTAAATGTATTGAGTTGTTGCCATGTGATTGGCTGACTAGATTTTTGGGTTTAGCAATTGAGCAGGTGTACCTAATAATGTGGCTGGTGAGTGTGTGTGTATATATATTATAGACTGCGTCCGAAATCGCATAGTTTGTTGAGTTGGTACTTATTTTGAATAAGCAATTCTTCACGAACGCTATATAGTATGTTCTATGTAGTATGACTGTGTGCAGTATGAATATGAATGTGTGTAATATGAATGTGTGCAGTATGAATATGAATGTGTGTTATATGAATGTGTGCAGTATGAATATTAATGTGTGTAATATGAATATGAATGTGTAATATGTATGTGTGTAGTATGAATGTGTGTAG
Organism: Scardinius erythrophthalmus; assembly: GCF_964197995.2. Lineage (NCBI taxonomy): Eukaryota > Metazoa > Chordata > Actinopteri > Cypriniformes > Leuciscidae > Scardinius > Scardinius erythrophthalmus. The sequence continues at coordinate 2,668,607 of NC_138224.1, read as the reverse complement.
TATGAATATGAATGTGTGTAATATGTATGTGTGTAGTATGAATGTGTGTAGTATGAATATGAATGTGTGTAATATGAATGTGTGTAGTATGAATATGAATGTGTGTAATATGAATGTGTGTAGTATGAATATGAATGTGTGTAGTATGAATATGAATGTGTGTAGTATGAATATGAATGTGTGTAATATGAATGTGTGCAGTATGAATGTGTGTTGTAGTATGAATATGAATGTGTGTAATATGAATGTGTGTAATGTGAATGTGTGTAGTATGAATATGAATGTGTGTAATGTGAATGTGTGCAGTATGAATATGAATGTGTGTAATGTGAATGTGTGTAGTATGAATATTAATGTGTAATATGAATGTGTGCAGTATGAATATGAATGTGTGCAGTATGAATATGAATGTGTGTAATATGAATGTGTGTAGTATGAATATGAATGTGTGTAATGTGAATATGAATGTGTGTAGTATGAATATGAATGTGTGCAGTATGAATATGAATGTGTGTAGTATGAATGTGTGTTGTAGTATGAATATGAATGTGTGTAATATGGATGTGTGTAGTATGAATATGAATGTGTGTAGTATGAATATGAATGTGTGTAATGTGAATGTGTGCAGTATGAACATGAATGTGTGTAGTATGAATATGAATGTGTGCAGTATGAATATGAATGTGTGTAGTATGAATATGGATGTGTGTAGTATGAATATGAATGTGTGTAGTATGAATATGAATGTGTGTAATATGAATGTGTTCAGTATGAATATGAATGTGTGTAATATGAATGTGTGCCGTATGAATATGAATGTGTTCAGTATGAATATGAATGTGTGTAATATGAATGTGTGCCGTATGAATATGAATGTGTTGAGTATGAATATGAATGTGTAGTATGAATATGAATGTGTGCCGTATGAATATGAATGTGTTGAGTATGAATATGAATGTGTAGAATGAATATGAATGTGTGCGGTATGAATATGAATGTGTGTAATATGAATGTGTTGAGTATGAATATGAATGTGTAGAATGAATATGAATGTGTGTAATATGAATGTGTTGAGTATGAATATGAATGTGTGCAGTATGAATATGAATGTGTGCAGTATGAATATGAATGTGTGTAGTATGAATATGAATGTGTGTAGAATGAATATGAATGTGTAGAATGAATATGAATGTGTGCAGTATGAATATGAATGTGTTGAGTATGAATATGAATGTGTGTAGAATGAATATGAATGTGTAGAATGAATATGAATGTGTGCAGTATGAATATGAATGTGTGTAATGTGAATATGAATGTGTGTAGTATGAATATGAATGTGTGCAGTATGGATATGAATGTGTGTAGTATGAATGTGTGTTGTAGTATGAATATGAATGTGTGTAATATGGATGTGTGTAGTATGAATATGAATGTGTGTAGTATGAATATGAATGTGTGTAATGTGAATGTGTGCAGTATGAACATGAATGTGTGTAGTATGAATATGAATGTGTGCAGTATGAATATGAATGTGTGTAGTATGAATATGGATGTGTGTAGTATGAATATGAATGTGTGTAGTATGAATATGAATGTGTGTAATATGAATGTGTTCAGTATGAATATGAATGTGTGTAATATGAATGTGTGCCGTATGAATATGAATGTGTTCAGTATGAATATGAATGTGTGTAATATGAATGTGTGCCGTATGAATATGAATGTGTTGAGTATGAATATGAATGTGTAGTATGAATATGAATGTGTGCCGTATGAATATGAATGTGTTGAGTATGAATATGAATGTGTAGAATGAATATGAATGTGTGCGGTATGAATATGAATGTGTGTAATATGAATGTGTTGAGTATGAATATGAATGTGTAGAATGAATATGAATGTGTGTAATATGAATGTGTTGAGTATGAATATGAATGTGTGCAGTATGAATATGAATGTGTGCAGTATGAATATGAATGTGTGTAGTATGAATATGAATGTGTGTAGAATGAATATGAATGTGTAGAATGAATATGAATGTGTGCAGTATGAATATGAATGTGTTGAGTATGAATATGAATGTGTGTAGAATGAATATGAATGTGTAGAATGAATATGAATGTGTGCAGTATGAATATGAATGTGTGTAGTATGAATATGAATGTGTGCAGTATGAATATGAATGTGTTCAGTATGAATATGAATGTGCAGTATGAATATGAATGTGTGTAGTATGAATATGAATGTGTGCAGTATGAATATGAATGTGTGTAGTATGAATATGAATGTGTGCAGTATGAATATGAATGTGTGCAGTGTGAATATGAATGTGTGTAGTATGAATATGAATGTGTGCAGTATGAATATGAATGTGTGCAGTATGAATATGAATGTGTGCAGTATGAATATGAATGTGTGTAGTATGAATATGAATGTGTGCAGTATGAATATGAATGTGTGCAGTATGAATATGAATGTGTTGAGTATGAATATGAATGTGTGCAGTATGAATATGAATGTGTGTAATATGAATGTGTTGAGTATGAATATGAATGTGTTGAGTATGAATATGAATGTGTGCAGTATGAATATGAATGTGTGTAGTATGAATATGAATGTGTGTATGAGTACTGTGAATTCGGACATACTTCTTTTGTCGCATACTGTTTCTCACCTACTATATAGTAGGTGTCACGACTACCTGGCTCACAGTAGCAATGACATAGGGGAGACCACACCGTTTGTTAAGTTAAATCAATAATAATTTATTGAAACATTAAATTATACGATGAAATCATATTCTGAATCAATAAATATATCAAGTCAGTAAATGAGAAGCAAGAGAAAACTAATCAAAAGTGTAGTGCATATCAGTAAAGTGTTGACTATGTATAATGCAAAAAAGGCAAAAAGGAGTAAAATGGTGCTGCTGCCAGCCAGGAGGCCAGAGCAGAGTTGCGCAGCCCAGAGCAGAGAGAGAACAACTGGCAGGAGATGCTTTTAAACCGTCCCGCCCATCAGCTACTGTCAGATGGACCGAAAACAGACAGCTCCCCCTTCAGACTGGGGGGAGAGAGACGGCCCACACATATTCTGTTCACGGTGAAGTGAGCACACCCAGCACGGCAAAGCTGGGCGTGACATCACTCCCCCCACAAAACAGAGACCTATATGGGACTTTGTAAAACTACATTCTATTCATTACACCATTCCCCCTAATCAATACTAAAAACAGAAACAAACCCAATTATACCCACAAAAAACAATAAATGACTAAATCCATTACCCTTTTTAACCAATTACCCCGAAAGACTAATGTTAGACTAAACCAAACTCTCATCACCCCTAACATACACCCTCAATACAACAGCCACCACTGGAAATGACCAAACTCACCCCCCCAGCTCACCTAATCCCCCCCCCCACCCCCTCCTTCCCACCCAGCAAATCCTGGCGCCTGGATAGCAATTTAAGAATGGAAAAACAGGAGACGAGAAAAGAACCAGAGACCGGAGAAGAGATAGACACCCCTTAACAGTCGTCAAGAGCCCGCGACAAGGCATCGGCCATGACGTTGTCGGACCCCTTGATGTGCATAATAGACAGGTTATAAGGCTGTAGAAAAAGAGCCCAGCGCATCAGGCGCTGGTTAGTATTTTGAAGAGAAGAGAGGAAAGTAAGAGGATTGTGGTCAGAGAAGACCACCACAGGGTGTAACCCACCACCAACATAAACCTCAAAATGTTGGAGTGCCCAAATAAGGGCAAGGGCCTCCTTTTCGATGGTTGAATAGTTAAATTGGTGACGATTAAATTTCCGGGAAAAATAGGAAACTGGTCTATCTATTCCATTCTCATCCTTTTGAAGAAGAAACGCACCTGCCCCTACCTGGCTGGCATCCACTTGCAGCTGGAAGGGCTCCTCCAGCCTAGGAGCAGCCAGGACAGGTGCAGAACTCAGGAGAGACTTGGCGTTCTCAAATGCATGTTGGCAATCTGCAGTCCAATTGAATTTGACTGAACCCTTCAACAGGTTAGTTAGTGGAGCAACGACAGATGAAAAATTACAGCAAAAATTCCTGTAATAGCCTATCATACCGAGGAAGCGCATTAATTCTTTCTTCGTAGCAGGACGTGGGAATTTATCAATGGCCACGACCTTTGCTTTCACTGGCCGAACGTTCCCCTGTCCGACCACCTTTCCCACACACACCACTGTAGCCTGAGCAAACTCACACTTTGCTAAGTTCACAGTGAGGTTTGCAGCCGCAAACCGCTCAAATAATGAACGTATGCGGGCAAGGTGGACTGTCCAAGTGTCTGAATAACAGACCACATCATCAATATACACAGCGCACCCCTCCAGTCCCGCAACGACTCGATTCATGAGACGCTGGAAACTGGAGGGGGCGTTGCGCAACCCAAAAGCCATTCTCGTATAAGAGTAGAGCCCTGTCGGTGTAATAAAGGCAGATATCTCTTGTGCCCTAGGAGTAAGAGGAACCTGGTAATATCCTTTTAACAAGTCAAATTTGCTCACATAACGAGCCGCACCGACTTGATCAACACAATCTTCTATCCTAGGTAATGGATATGAGTCTGGTTTTGTTACACTATTTACTTTTCTGTAATCAGTGCAAAATCTGTACATATGATCAGGTTTTTTGACTAACAAACAGGGCGAAGCCCAGCTAGAGTACGACTGTACGGCAAGACCATTTTCCAGAAGATATTGGACACTATCATCCAGACTTTTCCGCTTATCAGGACCAGTGCGGTAAAACCTCTGACGGATTGGCTTTGCATCACCGACTTCTATATCATGTTCGAGTAAAGTTGTGCAGGTCGGAGTATCTGAAAACAGACAAGGAAATTCAAAGATTAAAGCTTTCAATTCTGCTTGCTGTTGCAAATCCAAATGATCTAAAACTCCCTCCAATTTGACAACGTCTCTGAATTATTGAGACGAGCATGCAACATGGAATCGTCAAGGCCCTGCACATCATCCTCTAACTCTGTAGAAGCTACAGACGTGCTTGCCACGACCAAGACAGACGATTCACCCCTACAAATAGGTGACTTTGATGATGCATAATATGGCTTAAGTAAATTGATATGACATAACTGTGTCGCCCGCCTACGATCAGGCGTAGCCACCACATAATTGGTCTCTGACACTTGACGAACCACACTGTAAGGCCCTGAATACTTTGCACCAAAAGGAGAACCAGGTATAGGCAACAATGCCACCACCTGATCGCCTGGGCTAAAGGCACGAGCTTCTGCTTTACGGTCATAATTTCGCTTCATTTTTCTTTGGGCATCAGTCAAATTTTCAGTTGCCATTTTACATGCTAAAAGTAACCTGCGGCGGAAACCATACACATAACTGGACAAACTCTTGGGTGGTTCAGACGAATCCAGATCACTTGACAACACAGACAATGGGGTACGAACCTTGTGACCAAATACCAACTCATTGGGACTAAAACCGGTGCTTTCTTGCACAACCGCTCTAGCCGCCAACAATAGCCATGGTAGACCATCCCCCCACTCCCGTTTCATCTCTATGCAGTATGCACGCAAAAGAGACTTAAGAGTGGCGTGGAACCTCTCCAAAACCCCTTGACTTTGCGCATGGTACGCGCTACTCAAGTTGTGCTGGATACGCAGCTGTTTCAAAGCTGCTGCAAATGTTTTTGACGTAAAATTTGAACCCCGATCACTCTGAATGACTCTGGGAAGACCAAATATTGAAACAAACTGCGACAATGATTTCACCACAGACCTTGTAGTAATGGTCCTCAAAGCATACGCAGCAAGATAGCGGGTCGCCTGGCACATGATGGTAAACAAATAAACGCACCCTGATTTTGACTGGGGTAAGGGGCCCACACAATCAATGACCAAATGCTCAAAAGGCTTACCAACAGACGGAATAGGCTGTAAAGGCGCGGGCTTAACCACAGCATTTTGCTTCCCTGCCACCTGACAGACATGACAAGTTTGAACAAACCGTGCAACGTCCCTCTTTATCCGTGGCCAGTAGCAATGTTTTAACAATTGATTGTATGTTTTCTTTACCCCAAAATGACCCGCTGTCTCCCCATGAGCTGTTTTTAGTGCCACTTCACGAAACTTTTCAGGCATCACCACCTGCAAAGTCTGATCTCTCACATCAGTTCCCACAGTAGGTGACCACCTTCTTAGCAACAAGCCATCCTTCACAAAATAACAGCGATCTAAATTATCATCTGCAGTCAAGTCAAAATATTTCTGTAAGCTCTGATCACTCTTTTGAGCCTCAGCAATGTCAAATCGAGACAAAGGTACTGGTAACAGCGGAATAAATACCTGAGCAGATGTGTGCTTAGATACATCAGACGAGTTTGCATCCTGCTTATGCGCCATAGCGCGCGTCACAGCGCATGCCGTAAAAACCTCTGGAAAATCTTTTTGACACCTATCTGACTCACCCAATAAAGAAGCTCCAGTCTTAACCACGGGAGGTGGTGAGACCTGATCAGGAAAAACACGGTCATGAGCAAAGTTATTACCCACAATCAGATCAATTCCCTCTATAGGCAAAGAAGGACGCACCGCAATGGTTACTTCCCCGCTCACAAAACCAGAAAACAACTGAATTTTGTGCAGCGGCACTGGAAATGACTGGAGACCAATTCCCCGTATTAACACACAATTTTGCGTATCAGACTCAGACGAGAAAGGCAGGACAGATCGACAAATGAAACTTTCTGATGCACCCGTATCACGCAGAATTTTCACTGGAACGCGATGTGCGTCTCCAACCAATGACACAAAACCCTCTGTGACAAACGGTGCATAATCCGTTATACTAGAAACAGGAAATTCAAGCTCATCACATTGTACATTGCTCAAACCTTTATCACTTGAAACTGTACATTGTGCACGATCCACTGTCTTTGCTAGAATTTTCTTAGCTTTACTCCCTGAGTGTACAACAGGAACAGATGAGGCGCAGAGCCCAACTTTTCCTCCATCACCCTTCGGCCTATTACGCTCCAATAACACCGGGCAATTTTTTTTCCAATGATTTTTCCCAAAACAGTAGTTACAATCTGTTTTAAGATCGAAATCCGATGGTTTACCTCGTACAATTGAATTGGAAAACATAGATGTGTCCGTATTAACACTTTGCGTATTAACACGACTATAGCGACGTTCTTTGTAATTGCTGTTAGAACGCGGACTAAAATCACGAGTTGGAGTCTTGTGTATGAGAGAAAAATTATCAGCAAGAACGGCGGCCTCTGCTGCTGTTTTCACATGATGTTCGCTAATATAAGTGGCTATGCGATCAGGCAAAGTGTTCTTAAGTTGTTCTAATATCATAAGATCACACAACTCATCAAAAGAATCAACCTCTTCCGCTGTAACCCACTGTTGAAAAAAGCTGGTTAATTCCCTAGCCCACTCAGAGTAAGTTTGCTTATCTGATTTTTTCCATGATCGAAAACGCTGTCTATAAGCCTCGGGGATTAACTCATAACACTTTAACACAGCTGCCTTGACGCATCGATAGACCTTCTTTTCAGAAGACGATGAAGACGATAAAGCCACAAATGCCTTCTGTGCACGGCCAATTAACGAAGTTTGTAACAACACAATTTTATCCTCATCACTCCAATTTTGCTCAGTAGCAATATTCTCAAATAATGAAAAAAACACATCTGGGTCATACTCATTAAACTTAGGCAAGAACTTGATCATACCGGCCAGGCCAGACTGCTGCGATTTGCCAAGTTTGCCTTCAGCTATTAATTGCAGCCTAGTACGCTCAATCTCACGTTCCTGCTCTAAATTTTTAAGCCTCTCCCACTCCAACTCACGATCTTTATCTTTCTGTACAGCTTCTAACCTTTTACAATCCAATTCGTTATCAAGCCTCCTTTGAGCTAATTCGTCATCTAATTTTTTTCTTGCTAATTCTTGTTCCAATTCCAACGTCTTTTGTTTCACTTGCAAATCATGTTGCAGTTTTAACAATTCGACTTGTTGTTCAAATGTTAATACACTGGATTTTAGCTGTGGACCTACAATCAAACTCGGAGTGAGCTCACTATCTGAAGTGAGCTCACTATCTGAACCCGACGCTCCCTGACTATATCGCTTCGGCAATTTCTCGTCAGGTAACACGTTCTTATCCACCAAACATGCACGAATGAAATCAAGCAGCTCATGCTTCTTAGCTCCCCTCGGCAATGTTACATCAATTTTATAGTGCTTAGCCACACTATGCAATTGTTTAATATTCAACGCCGCGAGCAAAGCCACCGAAGGAGCAGCCAAAAACGCCTCAAGTGTACCCATTATTACAAGTCACCAATCAACAATAAAACCAGGATATGGTCTACAAAAAAACACCCAATAGCAATACTAGCCAAACAAACGAAAACTAGGCTTATATCTCCACGTCTTTCGGGTTATAAACACTTCCAACCACACAAATTAAATCGGGCGAAGCGGAATGCAGCTCACGTTACAGGACAACAACGGAGTTTCCCCCTAAACATTTCCCCCCCTACTATTCTGATCTATCTTCACACTAAGTCCAATAACAAGGCTAATTTATTCACCAATACCGATGGAATCGTACTGTCCCGACAAATGTCAATTCAGCCGGTGCTTCACGGCGGTGCCCTTGTTCGGACTTCAGTGACCAGCAACCTAAACCCACGCCGAAGCGCACTAACTGGGGATAAAACAAGCTCCGTAAAATGTCATCCTGTAACATAAGTAGCACACTTCGCTACTCAAACTAAGCAAACAAAATATGGTTGGTCAAATTGCTCTAATCTGCGCAAATACTCCCATTTATTTTTCCACAACCAAAGAAAAAATGTTAACGATCAAAATACTAAAGTAATATTTAATTCACTAACCAAACACTCGATGCGGAACTCCCCAACAAACAAACACAACGCATGCCAGCTGATTAGATTACTACCATCAGCTGATCACCGGCGTTCATTCACAAAAATGTGAACCAATGACGTAGCACTACCCACGCAACTATAGGCCTACCCCATTTTGCGAATTATAGTAGTCTACTTCAAATTCGGGATCCAAATGGACGAGCCCCCATATGTCACGACTACCTGGCTCACAGTAGCAATGACATAGGGGAGACCACACCGTTTGTTAAGTTAAATCAATAATAATTTATTGAAACATTAAATTATACGATGAAATCATATTCTGAATCAATAAATATATCAAGTCAGTAAATGAGAAGCAAGAGAAAACTAATCAAAAGTGTAGTGCATATCAGTAAAGTGTTGACTATGTATAATGCAAAAAAGGCAAAAAGGAGTAAAATGGTGCTGCTGCCAGCCAGGAGGCCAGAGCAGAGTTGCGCAGCCCAGAGCAGAGAGAGAACAACTGGCAGGAGATGCTTTTAAACCGTCCCGCCCATCAGCTACTGTCAGATGGACCGAAAACAGACAGCTCCCCCTTCAGACTGGGGGGAGAGAGACGGCCCACACATATTCTGTTCACGGTGAAGTGAGCACACCCAGCACGGCAAAGCTGGGCGTGACATAGGGAAGTGTGTGATTTGGGACACAGCCATAGAGCGATTTAGAGGGGAGGAACAGCTAAAACACACTCATTAACACACTCCTCCTAATGCACCGTCCCTCCCAGCAGCCTTTGCTCAACTCCCTCCTTTATCTCAGTTGCCACCTGTATATTGTCTAACTTTACTGCACTAAGTACAGATGGAAAGCAATTAAGAATGCTGGAGAGGGTGTGAAGTGAGGCTTTCTGTGCCTGGAGGGAGGGATGCTCTACTTTCCTCTGCTTCTTCAGATTGTGGAGGTCCTCGCAGCTTTCCTGAGCCGGTCCCCGAAAAGCTGCTCTGCGCACACAGATTTGGCTTCATCACACAGAGACGAATGAAAAATTTTGGCTTTCCTGCCATCTATACATATGTTTGTTGATTTAACAGCTGCTGATGAGTACAATATTTATTTTTATGCCTTTGGAGGCGAATGCTAATCTGACTTCATACTGAAGTTGCATAGAGTTTTAAAGCAAGCGGAGTGTTAAATGTTGGGCTTATTAACAGATTGACAGAGGGCATGCTAACTATTTCACACTGTGAACATATACGGAGAGACTTAGGTTTAAGATAGTGAGAGTGAGATGAGTTTTAGCTTGAACTTATATCTAACTTTTTAGTTGATAACTGATAAGCATTTGTTTTGATTCTTAATCAGACCATTTCCGTTACGAATTGGTTTTCTCAATTTCGCTTTTTGGATATCATCTTGGAGATTCTGTACACAGTTAATCCAGATATTATTTAATAATTCTTGGGTTCATTTGTTCTTTCCAGTCACTTCTCTCTTCATCTTTCACAGTGTAACGATGCATGCAGGGAAGCTGAAGACAGAAGACTCAGGTTCTCACAAAACACTAATAAGTTTAATTCTTACTCAAACAGCAAGCAAACAGTCAGTGCAAACACATCTCAACATAACAGAGACTGGACCAAGAGTGAAGGCAAGGGTGAGGTTTTAAGAGCTAATAAATGACACACAGCTGAAACCAATGAACTACTAATGACGGTAACCATGGAAACTGAACAAAGGCGAGAAACTGAACAAAGGAACATGTGAAACTCAGACATGAACAAAACAGGGAAACAGATCAAACACAAACATAACCCTGACAGACAGAATGAGCAATATCTTAACAGAACTCCTGTCCTCTTTCCCAAATCCCTCTCCATTAAAATATATATCCATGCAGTGCATGAGACAGCAGGACAAGATCTTTACAAGACACTTTACGTTAGTTAACTACATTAGTTAGCACCAACTAATAATGAACTGCACATATACAGCATTTTTAATCTTTGTTAATGTTAATTTCAACATTTACTAATACTTAACAAAAATCTTGTTAACATTAGTTAATGCACCGTGAATAAACAATGATCAGCTGTATTTGTATTATAACGTTAACAAAGATGAACAAATACAGTAACATTGTTAGTTCATGTCATACATTAACTAATGTTAACTAATGAACCTTATTGTAAAGTGTTAGAGATCTTCTTAAGGCTTTAGCGTCTCCGAGTCTCTGACGTGAGTGAGGAACGAGTGTGTCTTTATCTGAATATCAGTCGCAGAGCCTACAGCTCCTGACACACATTTATCTGAACTCAAGCGCTTCACTAGATGAGATAAAGATGTGCTGTTGAGGCTGATGTATCATTGTTTCTGTCCACAGACGAGTGCTGGATGCTGCCAAGAGGAGCAATCAGACGGGCCACTTTCTGTGGGTCGGGTCTGACAGCTGGGGAGCCAAGATCTCTCCGGTGATCCAGCAGGAGAAAGTGGCGGAAGGAGCCATAACCATCCTGCCCAAAAGAGCCACGGTGGACGGTGTGTACATGTGACATGTACTCTCGATCTCTCAAATGTTTGGTGTTTTTGAAAGAACACATTTTTAACATTATAAATGACTTTATAAATGACAGTTTTGATCAATTTAATGCATCCTTGCTGAATAAAAGTGTTAATTTACCCCCTTGTGGGTAAATTAACACTTTAATTTTTTGCCAGGAGCGGTTCACAGCCGAGGAGACCGACGTTCTCGTCAGGGCCGTAAAACACAGAGAAGTGACATTGGGGATGGAGAAACACACCCAGATTAGCTTCGGTTAAACAGGCGTATGATAATTTGGGTAAATGTGTAAGCTAGATTTATGCCTATTTTTTCACATGATGACCACAATGATTTCCCTCGTGTGGAATATTTTTCCTTGTAATTATGTATGGTTTGCAAAAATGTGAACTGCTGCGAGTTCATGCGCAGTGAAGTGTATGCGCATTGAGCACACGCTACATTATGGCCAAGCATGCGCCCTTAAAATAGCATCTGAATAACGCACCACTGACTTTAGACAAGGTTTTTCCTGGTCAGTGTAGGAATTGTTTTCTGAAACTGCAAAATAGCACCAGGGAACGTTTGCGCTGGAACACGCCTCCTCTTTTCGCTGAACCGCCCCCAGGAGCGCAAGTTCATTCCCTAATTTACCGACGTGCGTCTGTGGAGGGAAAAGTCTGCTGTGCGTCAGGTGCAAAATAGGAATGATACATGCGTCGGTGTAAGTCAATTGCACTGGGTGCAAGATAGGACCCACAAAGTCACAGTAACTCATAAAAAATTCAATAGTGAATCTATTTTTTCCCCCTGCTTTTAGTGAACTAGTTCTGGCTATAAATGAGTTTTGTGAGTGCAATCTCTATAAAATGATTTTTTTTTTTTTACTGGAAAACAATATAAAAAGACATGGAAAATCATGAAAATGTCATGAAATATCTTTTCATTTTTATTTAATGATCCTTTTGGTGTAGGCAACAACAACAACAACAACAACAACAACAAAAAAACTTGGGTGTATTAAACTAAACTGGTCAACAATCTTACAGTCATTTCAATAGAAAAAAGTTCTCAAAAAAAAAAAAAAGTGTACCTGAATTCACCCATTAGATCGCAATCCTCAAGCTTAGTTGAGACATTTATTTCTGCTCTCCAATGTTGTCAGACAAGCATTGCTAATAATTAGCATCATAGTCCGACACTTAATACCGTATCCATACAGTGGCGAGTGCATCCCAGCCTCCTCCTGGGGGTTGTCTGTACTCAAGTAATCATAGCACTGTCCCTCAAGCAGCGGCTCTCGGCTTTCAGGCAACAGCTTGGGAATAGACCCACCAATTTGAGCACTTTTGTCAGAACACATTGTATAATTGTGTCTGTGGGGACAGGGATTAGACGCAGACAGCCAGACAGGAATACCACCGAGGATTTACACATGCTCTGCCACTTAACTGACACAAATGTGTGTCATTTCTTTAGATGCTTGTCTCCTTTCCCAGTCCATAATTTTAATTCATTAATACTACTACTAATAATAATACATTTAAAATGTATAGTGCATATACTGTTTATGTTGTTGTAGTGATTTTTTACTGTGCCAAAAAATAGCAGTTGCTGTAAGTGGTCGACCAATCACAACAGACTGGGCCATCTGACCAATCAGAGCAGAGTAGGCCAATCACTATAGACTGGGCCATCTGACCAATCAGAGAAGAGTAGGTCAATCACAACAGACTGGGCCATCTGACCAATCAGAGCAGAGTAGGCCAATCACAACAGACTGGGCCATCTGACCAATCAGAGTAGAGTAGACCAATCACAACAGACTGGGCCATCTGACCAATCACAGTAGAGTAAACCAATCCGAACAGACTGGGTCATCTGACCAATCAGAGCAGAGTAGGCCAATCACAACAGACTGGGCCATCTGACCAATCAGAGCAGATTAGACCAATCGCAACAGACTGGGCCATCTGACCAATCACAGTAGAATAAACCAATCCGAACAGACTGGGCCATCTGACCAATCAGAGCAGAGTAGGCCAATCACAACAGACTGGGCCATCTGACCAATCAGAGCAGATTAGACCAATTGCAACAGACTGGGCCATCTGACCAATCAGAGCAGAGTAGACCAATCACAACAAACTGGGCCATCTGACCAATCAGAGCAGAGTAGACCAATCACAACAGACTGGGCCATCTGACCAATCAGAGCAGATTAGACCAATCGCAACAGACTGGGCCATCTGACCAATCAGAGCAGAGTAGACCAATCAGAGCAGAGTAGGCTCTCAGAAAGGCGGGGTTTGTATATTATGAGAAAATTAAAGTGTTTTTTGAACATGGATGCATATAAACCTATTGTATGAGACTTTATGTATGAGGCACTTTAACAATAAACAATAATATATTTTTAACTTAACATTAACCTAGATTATCAAATGCTGTAAAAAATGATTACTCATTTGTATTTAATGTTACCTAATGTATGATGCTTAATGTTAATCAGTTAAACCTTAATGTAAAGTGTTACCAAAATAATGTGTACTGTATGATTTTTACAAGAACAATTTAAAATACTATTTCAGTCTTTCTACTTCAAAACTTTTCCACTGTTATTTTGCATTTCTCTGTAATTCATTCCTTTAGATGCTTATCACTTTCTTTTCCTCTCCTCTCTCTCCTCAGCGTTCGATCGCTACTTCCGTAGTCGCTCGCTCTCCAACAACAGAAGGAATGTGTGGTTTGCCGAATTCTGGGAGGAGAACTTCGGATGCAAGCTCGGGATGCACGGAAAACGGCCCGGAAGCCTGAAAAAGTGCACCGGTAAGATGTGTTTGTGTTCGAGCCATTATTTATTTAGGTCAGCCACTCATCTCTGAAAGAGTTTGGGGTTTTTAAGAGGAAGGTGCAACAAAAGCCAAATGGCTTTGAGAGGACAGGAAGTGACACGTCTCTTCAGGGCTGTCAGGTGCCCGTGCTCGAGCCGTCAATGCAAACAATAGTGTCCAGTGTTTGACTTCATACTCTCCTCACTCCTGTCCTAAAGGTCTAAGTGTGCCAGGATTGACAGTCTAACACAACTGAACAGAAGGCACGTTAATGTTTATGGGTACATTAACTGCCGAACCACACATTTGTTTCACTCGTTAGTTTCTCTGCCAATGTTCGAATGTCGCTTGTGTTGCGACTGTAAATTTCCAGACCCACCATTCCGTGGGGAATTGATTGGATGGTTGTGGTTTGCTATTGGCTGATGTCATGTGAGTGACAGGTTGAGCCCCGCCCTCATCAAGAGATGATGTCACTGCAGGAGGGAGGGGAAGTTATTCTGATTCAAGATTATGATGCACGTGAATGAAAAAATTTATAATGATGATGTGCACGGAAAAATCATTTATATGAAATACTCCATTATTCCATAAAAAAATAATATGACTTGGTATGTCATAAGTTTGACTTTTATATAACACCATGTATTAACTGATATGCAACTGTATTCCTTGAATGCAATGCAAGTGGCTTTGGATAAAATTCATAAGTGTGAAGTCTGTCAATTTGAATTTCATGGTGACTTTTAATAAAAATATAGATAACCAGTATTAGTATTTTTAAAAACAATATAGGCTGATCTCTACAGTAACTGTGACTGAATGCCAGGGGAATGTTGTATTGTTACAACAATTGGGATGCAATCTGCTGTCAGCCTGGAGCTGCCTGTCGACACACACACACACACACACACACACGGCGGTCAGATGGAGAGTAAGCTCAGTGTGTGGCGTGAGTCACTGTGCTAATCTGAGGGGAACACAGAGTGTGTGATCTGGTCTGCCTGAGTCCTGCGACCTCGTCCCACAACATGAGCTCAGACTAACCCGGGTCAGAATCACAGTGACCGTCAGCAGAGCCTGAACATCAGCCTTGACCTCCAGCACTCCAGTTCAGATAATGCAGATGCTGAGGCAGGCTTTCAGAGGTTACTGTAGCTGAGTTGAGTTTGTGTGTGTGTGTGTGTGTGTGTGTGTGTGTGTGTGTGTGTGTGTGTGTGTGTGTGTGTGTGTGTGTGTGTGTGTGTGTGTGCGGGGGGAGGGTCCTGGTCCTGGTAAACTCTATATAATGGGGACCTTGTCCTTGTGGGGACATTTTTTGGTTCACATGAGGAAAACAGCTTAGAAATCATACTAAATTATGTTTTTTGAAAATGTAAAAATGCAGAAAGTTTTCTGTGGTTTAGGAGTCGGGTTAGAGAGTGTGTGTGTGTGTGTGTGTGTGATGGGTAGGTTTAGGGGTCGGGTTAGTGTGTGTGTGTGATGGGTAGGTGTAGTGGTCGGGTGAGTGAGCGTGTGTGTTTGTGTGTGTGTGATGGGTAGGTTTAGGGGTCGGGTGAGTGAGCGTGTGTGTGTGTGTGTGTGTGTGGGTAGGTTAAGGGGTCAGGTGAGTGAGCGTGTGTGTGTGTGGGTAGGTTTAGGGGTAGGGTTAGTGTAAGGGGACAGAAAATACAGTTTGGACAGATTAAAAAGACATTATGTCTATACAAATTCCACATAAAACATGAAACGTGTGTGTGTGTTTGTGTGTGTGTGTTATGGGTAGGTGTAGGGGTCCGGTTAGTGTGTGTGAGTGTGTGTGTTATGGGTAGGTGTAGAGGTCGGGTTAGTGTGTGTGAGTGTGAGTGTGTGTGTGTGTGTGTGTGTGTGTGTGTGTGTGTGTGCGTGTGTGTGTGTGTGTGTGTGTGTGTGTGTGTGTGTGTGTGTGTGTGTGTGTGTGTGTGTGTGTGTGTGTGTGTGTGTGTGTGTGTGTGATGGGTAGGTGTAGGGGTCAGGTTAGTGTGTGTGTGACGGGTAGGTTTAGGGGTCAGGTTAGTGTGTGTGTGTGTGTGTGTGTGTGATGGTAGGTGTAGGGGTCCGGTTAGTGTGTGTGAGTGTGTGTGTGTGTGTGTGTGTTATGGGTAGGTGTAGAGGTCGGGTTAGTGTGTGTGAGTGTGAGTGTGTGTGTGTGTGTGTGTGTGTGTGTGTGTGTGTGTGTGTGTGTGTGTGTGTGTGTGTGTGTGTGTGTGTGTGTGTGTGTGTGTGTGTGTGTGTGTGTGAGTGTGTGTGTGTGTGTGTGTGTGTGTGTGTGATGGGTAGGTGTAGGGGTCAGGTTAGTGTGTGTGTGACGGGTAGGTTTAGGGGTCAGGTTAGTGTGTGTGTGTGTGTGTGTGTGTGATGGTAGGTTTAGGGGTTGGGTTAGTGTGTGTGTGTGTGTGATGGTAGGTGTAGGGGTCAGGTTAGTGTGTGTGTGTGTGTGTGTGTGTGACGGGTAGGTTTAGGGGTTGGGTTAGTGTGTGTGTGTGTGTGATGGTAGGTGTAGGGGTCAGGTTAGTGTGTGTGTGTGTGTGTGTGTGTGTGTGTGTGTGTGTGTGTGTGTGTGTGTGTGTGTGTGTGTGTGTGATGGTAGGTTTAGGGGTTGGGTTAGTGTGTGTGTGTGTGTGATGGTAGGTGTAGGGGTCAGGTTAGTATGTGTGTGTGTCTGCGTGTGTGCGTGTTAATGCCGGATAATATAAGTGTGTGTGCATTATATCAACAACAAAAAAATATATTCTTACTCAGTATCTTTGACTTGTTTTACAGTACAAATATTAAATCAAGATGCATTTACTTGAGACGCAAAACTACTTAAAGGGTCAGTTCAGCCAAAAATGAAAATATATCCACCCACATGTCGTTTCTAATCCCATAAGATTTATTTTCATCTTCATAACACAAATGAAGCTATTTTTGAGGAGACCTGAGATTTCAGTCCCTCCATCGAAAGCTTATTCATCCCAAACTCTAACGCTTCAAAGCGTTCAAATAACTTACATGTGAATTGAGCGGTTTAATCCAAGTCTTCTGAAAAGACACGATCACTTTATATGATGAATAGGTTTAACTGAGGCTTTTATGAACATTGATCAGCGAACACACATATAGACCAACTGTGGCTTTTCCTCCTGTACCTTTAAGGCTTGGATATGTAAATTACCTTTATTGGGAAAGACTAATGTTGTAAATTGGCCGAATCCTGCACAGGTGATGATATGCAAATGTGCATTCATTAATATGTTAATGAGCTGATGTTTGTGCAGCACAGTTGTGGATGGACTGGAGATTTTTATATACAGCACATCAAACTTTTATTATTTCAAACGAGCGAGACAAATCCACAGTACGGCCTGCTATCTGATACTAAACGAAATAAAAACTCAGCAGAGCTGCTATTAAATCTGCAGTAAAGAGGAGTGTGAAAGCTGCAGTTGAGTAGTAAGAAAGCCATTGTGAGTGACAGAAGATCTGAATGTACGCTTGGAAAAGCGCACAGGGGAACGAACGCAACCCTTTCATATTAGGAAACTTCCGCCCCTTCTGAGAGAACGTGCTTGACATAATGAACATAATTATACCATCACACACACCACCAGCACTCATATTCTGTGACGTCTCAAGTCATATGCAGTATCAGTTGTTTTTCACACTCAAACACAACAACGGCACCATTAGCGGAAAAGCTTCATCACACGCTTTCTTCAAACAAATGAACAAAAGCACCACAGCAGTTCTCAGGAAAGCATTCGCTCTTTAACAAGTTGAAGCAGGTTCATTTTGCTGTATGCAATGATATAAGAATTTGTTTAGCAGGTGATTATCAAACAAAAAGGACAATTCTCAGATATATACATCAGCTTTTTAAAATTGTAATAATATTTGAATGTTTTTACTTATTTTTGATCACATAAATGCAGCCTTGGTGAGCAGAAGAGACTTATTTTTTTAAAATATCTATGTATATCTATATATATCTATCTATCTATCTATCTATCTATATATATATATATATATAGGCTACTGTATGTGTGTGTGTGTGTGTGTGTGTGTGTGTGTGTATATACAGTACCAGTCAAAAGTTTGGAAACTTTACTATTTTTAATGTTTTTGAAAGAAGTCTCTTATGCTCATCAAGCCTGCAGTAAAAAAAAAACTAAAACAAAACAGTAATATTATGAAATATTATTACAATTTAAAATAATGGTTCTCTTTTATAATATACTTTAAAATGTAATTTATTTTTGTGATGCAAAGCTGAATTTTCATCAGCAAGTACTCCAGTCTTTGGTGTCTTATGATCCTTCAGAAATCATTCTAATATGATGATTTATCATCAATGTTGGAAACAGTTGTGCTGCTTAATATTTTTTTTATAACCTGAGATGCTTTTTTCAGGATTATTTGATGAATAAAAAGTTAAAAAGAACTATTTATTTAGAATAGAAATCTTTTGTAACAATATACACTACCGTTCAAAAGTTTGGGAACAATAACTATTTTTTTTTTAAAGAAATTACTTTAATTCAACAAGAATGCGTAAAATTGATAAAAGGTGATGGTAACGATTTATATTGTTAGAAATGTTTTTATTTTGAATAAATGCTGTTTTTATGAATAAATGCTGTTAACGTTTTACTCATCAATGAATCCTGAAAAAAGTATTACAAAAAAATATATTAAACAGCAAAACTGTTTCCATCATTGATAATAACTGAGTATCAAATCATCATATTAGAATGATTTCTGAAGGATCATAAGACAACAAAGACTGGAGTACTTGCTGATGAAAATTCAGCTTTGCATCACAAAAATAAACTACATTTTAAAATATATTAAAAAAGAGAACCATTATTTTAAATTGTAATAATATTTCATAATATTACTGTTTTTTTTTTTTTTTTTTTTTTTTTTTTTTAACTGCAGGCTTGATGAGCATAAGAGACTTCTTTCCAAAACATTAAAAATAGTAATGTTTCCAAACTTTTGACTGGTACTGTATATATATATATATATATATATATATATATATACTGTATGTATGTGTGTGTGTGTGTGTGTGTGTGTGTGTATATATAACTTAATATAACTTAATTATTAAAAGAAATATATTTTGTATCTGTTTTAACAGGCTAGGTGTGTCTTTATGTGCTAAAAATAATGTTTGCATAATGAATAACGACAGGTTTAACTCTCAAATTGGTATTGTTTTGCTCAGTCATTATGAAGCCTCCATCTACTTCTAATTGCATGTGTAAATGTTATCGACAGACTGCCAGAGCTGATGCAAACCTCTCTGCGCTCTCGACTCTCCCATGTTAATGCACACAGTAACTCAAGCCACGAGGCCACTGTCACACACTAAAAGAAAAGAAACACACTCCTGGTTGTGTGTGCAGAATTACAGCTGCATTTAAGCTTACAGACTTACAGAAAACTGAGTGAAATAGAGCGCTTTTAGGGCTTGCAAAGTTAAGCATCACTGTTGCTTTTGCTCAGAATTAGGCTTATGGATTTGACAAACCTTAAGTATTAAACAGCGTTGAAGTGTTTGTGCTCCAGACATGCATAATTCCTCAAATCATGTGTCTTCTAGGGGAGAGGTGTGCTATTACCTTTCTAATTGGTCATATTTGTTATAAATCATGCTTTTGACTGAGAATAACAGCATTGCAACCATACTTAGGAAAGCCTTGGATTGTGGTCAGAAGAATTGCATAGCAATTTTTTCTGAATTTTCCTCAAATGTATTTATTATTTAAATATGTTATGATTATTGAAAAATGCACTTTCAAAAACAACATGATGACCAAAGTTTCTACTATTAGTTACTATTAATAATAACTATTATTATTATTATTATTATTATATTACACAATTATATATATTTGTATTATATACAGTTTAAAATATATAGTTAAAAAGTTATACAGTTTAAAAGTTTGGGGTCAGATATATATACAGTTTAAAAGTTTGGGGTCAGTACTTAAAAGATAATGGAAAATCTTTAATTTAAAAGAAACTTATTTTTTTTTTAAATGGGGGGGGTAAAAATTAAATTTTTTTCAGCAAGGATGCATTAAATTGTTAAAAACTGTCATTTATAATGTTAAAAAAGTGTTTAAAAAATAATAAAAAAAATGAAAAAAGCTGTTCTTTTTTAACTTTCTGTTCATCAAAGAATCCAACAGTTTTCAACATTGATAATAGGAAATGTTTCTTGAGCATAAAATCCTCATATTAGAGTGATTTCTGAAGGATCATGTGACACTGAAGACTGGAGTAATGATGCTGAAAATTCAGCTTTGATCACAGGAATAAATTACAGTTTAAAAAAAAAAATCGAAAACTGTCATTTAAAATTTTTACTGTATTTTTTGATCAAATCAATGCAGCCTTGGTGAGCAGAAGAAGTAAAAAGAAAAAGTAGTAGCCTATATACTTCACAATTCACCAATCATACAGTATCTAAATTGATAGAAATCAAAGGCAGATTATGTTTCTGCGAGGACTACTATCAGCTCCTGGATCCAATTCAAATCAATGTCACGCTTGACAGACTGTAAAGAGGAAAGAAACACAAACAAAAACATTACGCTGTCGCACACACTCCAATCTCATCTCTGTGTGTCAACGTGATCTTGTTAAAACCCTCCGTGTGTTTGACTGATGCAGACGACGTAAATAACAACTAAACAAAAGAACACCTCGGTATGATGTGAAAATCTCCACAATCATGGCTGAAGGGAAAACAGGACCAATGATTTCATCACTGCACATGTCAACACTAATGCGTATCAAACACATTTACGGCTTTTTTACTCTTCATAGAAAAGTTGCAGTCGGTCACAGACCTGTCAGCGCAAAAAAGCTCTTTCATCACAACCAAAGACGTGAAGTGTGTTTTCAAATATTTATGGACTTGTAGAGAGCTCTCCTGTCAGGCTATCAGCGCTTCTACACAGCCATGACATTAAATACAACACACACTAGACCTTCAGGACCGCTGTTTCCTAAATAAAGCCATCGATTGCCCAGCGCCAATATGTCTAATGATGGAAGACAGTGGCGCTGAAACGCCAGGCTTGTCTGTAATGAAGCTGCGGATGGTGTCTCGTTCGGTCATTGAGTGAGTAAACAAGGGCTGTTAGCTGAAACACCCAGACGAACACAAACACGAGTGTCAAGAGCGCTCGTGCTCTTATTAATAAGAGCTGGGTGGATTCGTCACCTCTGCATCATCAACACGGAAAACAATCATCCGGTGAGGAATCCATCGCGAGGCGCGTGTCGCGGTGACACGGATCATGGCAGGTGTAATTAAACAGCCTGATTGCTTGTAAAGAAAGACTCAGTAGATGGAGACCAGAGAACGCCTGGGAAATGTATTCATAGACTGAACTAGATGCGCTGCGCACAGTCGGAAAAATCAAAGCAAATATCCAATCACATATAAACTCATGTCTTGCCTTCTGAAATGTTACCTCAAAAATGACCAGTAGCTATGATTTGCATCTAAAAACTTATTATCTCAAACTTATACTCAGGGACTAAAACGCCTGCCAATGGCCAGTTTACCGGCAATGAAACTGTTTATGCAAAAACTATTACCAACATTTTAGATAGCAGTGAAAATTCACAGTTTTCTATTCCAATTTCGATACCACAGCTAAACTACAAGCCTAACTAATATAAATGGAAAACATTATTAAAGACAAGTAACAGTAGTTTTCGGGTAGAGACACTGAATAAAGTAATCAAATGTAAAATAACACTGGATAGTCGTCACTGTATAAATTAACAGATTAATCCTTATTAAAGTTTCAGAAGTTATTCAGTCAAGAGCAGTGAGTCATTTTTATTCTTTGCCTTTTGTTGTTTATTAACATTAAAAACACAGACAGATGCAGAAATATTAGGCTGCTGTCACTTTAAGAGCGGATGCACGGATCCAATACACTGATACACATGCGTTGTCTTTCTCCACTGTCTACGTTCACTTAAGCCATAACCGGCAGTGTTTGCTAGGACACTCGCTGAGACAGGCAGTTTTATGACCTCATTTTGTGTGAATTTGACCATTCAAGCGCAAGAAGACGCAGCTTTCTGTGTGCGCGCTTCGGGTGTGTAAACTTCCCACACTCGCGTGAGTAACAGATTGAGCGCCCTATCGCTTCTTCTTGCACTTATATTTAATATTTAAATGGCCGATTCTTTAACTTTCGTGAATATGCAGCGCTGGCCTGTTAACTGTCTTGAGCATCGTTCACGTTTGTTCACGTTCATGTTCTCACAACATTGCATTGTTAGAATTAGGGCTGCACGATTATAACAAAAATCATAATTGTCGATTATTCCTGATATAATTGCGATTCTAAATTACGATTATCACAATTTACATTGAATGATGTTTTGAATAGATTTATGCCATTGTTTGAAGCTACTGCATGACATATTGTTATATCAAAATAAAACAGCTGAAAACACTCTTCCTGAAAAACTTTTTTTTGCTTTTATATAGCATTAAGCCTCAAATGTCAAATATATATATATATATATATATATATATATATATATATATATATATATATATATATATATATATATATATATATATATACAGTATATATATAAATATTTCAAGAAACCAAACCAAAGTAAATATATGCATGGTATTATAATGTTATATTAAAACAAAAAAAAAAAATAAAACAATGGGGCAAAACCCTTAAGATAAGCTGTAGAAAGAAGAACAACACACCTTAAGCACACAGAATAATGTAAGTGAACTTTTTTTTGTAATTGCGCCTTTAAACTATTACATAATTGTGGCATCTGTAATTGTAATCGCAATTACAAATTCAATTAATTGTGCAGCCCTAGTTAGCCCAGCCAACTGGCGATTGACATCATTTCATACTCACCAAATTCGCTTTTAAAGTTTTTTTATTTTTATTTACTTTTTAAAAGAAGTCTCTTTTGCTCACCAAGGCTGCATTTATTTGATCATAATTACAGTAAAAACTATAATATTGTAAAATATTATTATTAATTAAAATAACTGTTTTCTATAAGATTATATTTTTTCAGAAATCATTCTAATATGCTGATTTGCGTCTCAAAAAACATTTCTGATCATCATCAATGTTGAAAACAGTTGTGCTGATTCAAAAATCCTTTGATGATTAGAAAGTTCAAAAGCGTTTATTTGAAATACAAATCTTTTGTAACATTATAAATGTCACTTTTGATCAATTTAATGCATCCTTGCTGTATAAAAGTATTAATTAATTTAAAAAAAGATAAATAAATGAATGATAAGTGTATATTATAATATTATATGTTAGTTTTAATTCATCTGTTACATTAATAATCTGAAACACACATGCATGTTGCTGATCTGATTTAAAGACAAACTATTAACCCTTGAAGGGCCGTTTGAGGCGTGTGTGTGTTGGTCGTTTAAAACCCTTCACAGACTGACCTACAATTCTGAACTCCTTCTATCTTGTCCTGTTTGTCAGAAAGTCTGACAGCGATTTGCACAGACACATTCAGCGTCATCAGTGGCGATAACCACTAGTGATGTGACAGGTTCAGCAGAGTCTGACTATCTGCTATCTTTAACTTTGGAGCTGCTGTTGTCGTGTAGAAAAAAAAAAATCACTTGTGTGGTTTATTTCTGTTTAATCCAAAACAAGAGAATGCTAAAGTGAATAAACCCCATGTGCATCTGATAAAAAGACAAAGAAACGCGTCTTCATCTCCCTATAGAAAACACGACTATTAGCTCTCAGTGGGAAACAGGCATGATGTCATTAGCTGAACGATGGAAGTTTGTCTTTCTTTGCCTTTCCCCCGTTCGTTCGGAGGGTTTCGTGGTTCATCATCACACGCCAGACTCATTGATCTCTCAGACATGAGAGCGCTTGTCTTCAGACAGAAGACGTATAATGGAGTAAAGGGTTTTGAAGACGGCAGGCGGTGTTTGGAGGATCGTGCTGTGAATGCTAAAGGAGCTCGATTACCCATCATGCACTGCGAATCACGCTGGAAATCACATGCTTGGCTTTTATCACATCATCTTCTGACTTTGTGACATGCACTTACTGTTCAGATGTGTATCTCTTTTATGTTTCTGTAACACCAAGCGTTGTGAAGCCTCTCAGTGCTGCACTTGCTATAACTTGGCACCATTTAGAGCAATTTTGGCCATTTCATGGAAAAAACAAGAGAATAATTCAGAAACGCTGTGTATTTTCCTCTTTCCAAGTGCTGAAGGTTACTATCATTAAAGCACATCCTCTTCACATTTCGCTATCATAGATTTTGCATGAAGAAAAGGAAGATTTTTAAAAAATGTTTTTAAATGTTACATTAGGTATTATTTTCATGTTTTCATTTACATTTGTTTTGTAATACCTGTGATTTTGAATGATTTTAAACTTTTATTTACTGTTATCATTAAAATACAATAACACATAGAACTTTTTTATTTGAATCGGCATACTACCATGATACATTTATTAAAATAAAGTTATTTAAATGAATTTAATTTAAATGAAGTAAAAATAAATAAAATAATATGCTAAATAAAATAAATAAAAATGTAAACTTTAAATTTAAATGTTATTATATATGCAATATATAATTATAAAATATTATACAAAATATTATATATACTACACTATTATTGGTTCTTATTTATTGTATTTTAAATGTAATTTAATTTAAACAAACTACACATTTCAAATATATCTATATAGATATATATCTCATTACATTAATATTTATATTAATGTTCTTAGTAATTAGTTGTTGTTGTCATTATTTAGTTTTGTTTTATTGTACTTTAAATTGATTTTACTTTTTAATTGTATTGTAGCTTACATTTTATTTTATTTAATCTTTATTTTATTTATTTATTATACTATTTATTTTATTTAAAACAATAAAAAATTGAAATGGTGATGTGCGAAACTGGCATAAAGTTCCTTTTCAATGTATTTTTCTCATTTCGTTCTTCAGATTTTGAGGTAAAATATGACCTGGACGTGTTTCATGTGGTTTTTCCCTTCTATTTCTCCATTTCACCTCGTGGTGTGTGAGTGATGAATGGGCTCAGTCTGTCAGTGTGAGAGTCCTCTGCTGGAGTGTGTAATTTATTACCCTGAGTGAGTGGTAATTAAAAGCCAGCATCCTCAGTTGGGACTCGCACCTCGCTGAGGAACAGGAAGTCTAAGTGAACAAACAGCCTTGACTTCCTCTTCTGACACGACGGATCCGACTCCTGTGAGATTGGCGTCGGTCTCGCATCCCCGGAAAACTTTATCCCTGCAAACCCTGGAGAGCACAAGGTGGCAGAACCTCAGCCGCAACTCTTAATGCGATTTCACGCTCCGTATTATTGCCAACGATAACACTAGTCTCTGGTGCCATGCCGTGCTTTGACTCTTTCCTCGACCGGGCGAGCGCTTACACAATGACTAACCTGCTGAAAAGAGGAGAACGCTTCGAAATAAAATAACAGTTGTCTGAATGTGTTTAGCCTTTCCTCACATGAATCAAAGCTGTTTAAAGCCCTGTATTGCACTGGCGACAGCACACCATGAGCTGTAATGGCTCGGGGAAAGAGGGCACCGGGTCTCGGGCAGCGTGAGTGTCAGTCTCATTTTGAAGTTCAGGAATCCCATCAGCTTGGAGAATTTGCAGTGATGGGTTGAGAAATGTGCTCTCCGGTGGCAAACCGGATCGGCTGTCTGGACCTCGGTCAGATTCAGGGGCTTTTTTGGGTTGTTTTGCAGGTGAAACTGTGAAACGCTGCCTTTTCTGGTTTGATTATATTACATTTATCCTTTAATGTGTTTAAGTGTTTGCATCTCAAGCTAACTTTTATATATGTGAGATTATAATTAGTGTCTCTATTGAAATCTCTCATGCTTATTATTCTTCCGGACATAAATTCGGCGTGTAACTTGTCCAATCGTGTGGCTTTATATGACTTTTATAATCGATCTGGCTTATGATGTTCGCCTGGCGGACGGAAAACTGGGTGAAAAAGTCCAATAGACTTAACATTGGCAAGAACTTTGTGAGATCGTATCTCTAGCTCAGAATGTCACGAAGATTTGTGGGTTGGGCTTATTTTGTTTAAGTAGCCAATAAGTGGTGACATAAATTCTAAAACCAGACCTAGCAACCAGTTACAGCACCCTAGCGACCACTAGACTTCCATTGAAAGATGAGAGATATCTCTGGATCAGAACATCATAGAGTCATAGGGCCCTATTTTAACGATCTGAAATGCAAGTATCAAACGCAAAACACAAGTAACTTTGTGGGCGGATCTCGGGCGCTGTTGTTGTTATACCAGCGGGATAAATGACTCTTGCGCCCAACGCAAATCTAAAATGGGCTGGTCCGAATGTGAAATAAACCAATCAGAGCATCATCTCACATTCCCTTTAAGAGCAGGCGCGCTTGTTCCATGGCGGATTGCTATTATAACGGCGGATTTGCAGGAGCGGTTCACAGCCGAGGAGACAGACGTTCTCGTCAGGGCCGTAAAACACAGAGAAGTGACATTGGGGATGGAGAAACACACCCAAATTAGCTTCGGTTAAACAGGCGTATAATAATTTGGGTACATGTGTAAGCTAGACTTATGCCTATTTTTTCACATCTTCATGGACACCACAATGATTTCCCTCGTATGGAATATTTTTCCTTGTAATGTATGGTTTGCAAAAATGTGAACTGCTGCGTCTGTGTAGATGAGAGAAGCAAAGTGCATGCGCGTTGTACACACGCTATATTATGGCCAAGCATGCGCCCTTAAAATAGCATCTGAATAACGCGCCACTGACTTTAGACTTTAGGTTTTTTGTGGTCTGTGGCGGAATTGTTTTCTGAAACTGCAAAATAGCACAAGGGAACGTTTGTGCCGGAACGCGCCTCCTCTTTTCGCTGAACCGCCCCCGGGAGCGCAAGTTCATTCCCTAATTTACCGACGTGCGTCTGTGGAGGGAAAAGTCCGCTGTGCGTAGGGTGCAAACTAGGAATGATACATGCGTCAGTTGCGCTGGGTGCAAGATAGGGCCCAATTTTTTTTTACTCTGCTCTAGTTTCACTTCGACTGGTTCCTATAACTAAGTTCCTATAACTACCCAGTGTGAAAGCCCCTATAGAGACCTGTGGGTGGGCTCTTTCAATAGTCTTTTTAGATTGACTCAGATAGTGATTGTGTGTCATTTGTTTGCACATGCAACAATGTATTTGTTATTTTAGCTTTAACCACATGAATTTAACCGGCCCTGAACACTTCAGCTCAAGTGCTGCTGTTGACAAAGACAGGTTCGGATGTTTTTTTCCAAGCTTGGCTTGAGTAATGTAGTCAGATATGCATATATTATGTAGCCGAAGTGTCCTCATTAGCATAAGATAGCATATAGAATGGTGATTATTGTCTCAATGTTGGCACACACGGCGTAATTCAGTGTGAGAGTTGCATAAGTTGGAAGCCGGACAATTTGTGCATATTCATGACACTGCCAGTCATTACGGTGAGCACAATCTTCTTCCTTTTATATGATATTGTCAGCCTGCGACAAACTCTAGAGAGAGAGGAAAGTATTGGTGTTTTTAACAGTAGTAGTCTCCAGAAATGGAAGTGAAATGTAAGGGAGGGAATTTAATTTGTGCCAGTAATTGACATTTAATTTAGACTCTTGTTCGTCTCATTAAGCTGTCCGTCATCCGTGCTGTCATCAAACACTCAATAAGCGTCAGTTTGTTTCCTCTAGTCCTGCTCAACAGAGACACAGAACAGCCTGTGCACGTGCCTTAATCATCATAAAAACAGGACATTGTTCTGTGATTATTGTTTGATCACTCAAACCCCCTCAGCTCCAGCTCTGCACCCAAGGCAACATGTGAACTTCTGGATCGTGGCACTGCTGGTATTGCCGTCTTAGGGTTAATCGCTCACGTTTCCTCATTTGTAAGTCATTTTGGATGAAAGCATCTGATGAATAAATAAATATGCAAGGTTGTTCAGAATACTAGCTCACTACCTGTGGAGTATGCAGTGTGTAGGCTTTTATTTTTTACATGTGAGTAGTTTAATATTATATTATATTATATTATATTATATTATATTATATTATATTATATTATATTATATTATATTATATTATATTATATTATATTATATTATATTATATTATATTATATTATATTATATTATATTATACAGTGATGTCAGATTGATTATTCACAATTAATCGCACCCAGCAAACATTTTGTATGTATATATATATATAAACTTTTATGATAGATGTGACTAATCACGATTAATCAAATTGACAGCACTAATTATATTAATTATATTATATTATATTATATTATATTATATTATATTATATTATATTATATTATATTATATTATATTATATTATATTATATTATGCTACACTTTATTGTACATTTTGTGTTTCCCTGTTTTGTGTCATAGGACTCTTATTTTGATATGTAGTTCCTGTCCTCATGGTTTCTGTGTTTTACATCCTGTGTTTGCCTTGTTTCCTTAGTCCCTGGTTTGTTTCCATAGTTACCCTTATTTATCTGCATAGCTACTCACTCTCACCTGTTCCTTGTTCCAGCCATTGTTATCTTGTGTATTTAAACCCCAGTGTTTCCCATGTTCTATTTTTGGAACAGGAATCGTAACATAAGCACTGAGTAATATTAATTAACTACATGTTTACATTATTTATTATATTTTATTTATTTAAAATATTCAAACTGAGTATTTTGCATTTTTATCTAGTTTTGTGTCAACTTTTGGTGCGTAAAATGTTACAAATTTTTAAATCTGTCATTACTTCTGGTTGGAAGGTCAATTTGAGAGCATTGCATTGTGGGATACAGTATTCCACACAGTGGCTGCATCCAAAATCGCATACGTCCTTACTACATAATAGGTGAAAAACATTATGTGACAAAAGAAGCATGTCTGAATTCACAGTACTCATAAAAGAGTCGGTAGAAAGTGCCCAGATGTCCTACTACTTCTAGTGAGATTCTGAAGTGTGCATATGATGGACACTATACTATCCCATGAGGCCACGGGAGAGAGTTTGTGAATGGCAGTGAAGCGACTGGTAAGTCACATGATAATGACAACATGGCGAATGTAGAACACATTCATACTGTATAGAACATACGTATATTTTTTAGCGATTGTGAAGTAATTACTTATTCAAAATAAGTACCTACTCAAGAGAGTATGTGATTTCGGACGCAGCCACTGTCCTTTGGGTGTGACATATTTTAGAATATTAGGTCATCTGATTATTTCACTTCTATAGTATATGCAGTGCACACACTGTATATTGCAAAATAGTTTGAGTAGCACTTGACAAATGTGCCAGAAATGATATCAGTCACACTTCTTAACACGTTTTCTTATTTGACTGGATTGGAAAATCGCATAAAATGTAAAGGATGAATATGAATATTGTATATTACATTATAGCATCTGGTGAAATATTGAAATCATGTGACATCATGGTAGCATACTACTGTTTGAAATCATTGCATGATGCTTTACATTCTTTTCTCTTTTTTTAATGGTAGGGACTATATAGTATATGCATTGCTTTCCAAACATATCCCATGACTTTTGAGTGTAAATGTTATGTCGTTGTGCTGTTGAAACCACAAATAAACCTGATGTCCACCTTGTTTTGACACTGGGAGTGATTTTCTCTGGCCTGTGTTTCTCTCTGCTGTATTTATCACACGGTGCAGGTCAGGTAATCCGTCTGGTGTTTGGAAGACCAAATGCATCATTTTCCCATTGCTCTGAAAGCGCTATAAAAGCGGATTGGATTTCATTTACAGGAGCCTATTAATTCCTCACTGACAGCAGAAGCGATGGAGGACTCCAGGTCTTGCTAATTCACCTTCATATTTTATTTATCTTTCATTGCGTCAAAAACTGTGGCGGGAGAAGAAAGATCTTCCTGGAGGCATCTGATGCTTTTGTTGAAAATACACCAACTTGGAAAGCGCTCTGGTGATTATGAGAGAAATAATCATAGATGCCTGAGCCAAATTCAATTTGCGCACAACAACAGCTGGAATATTTGTTCAGAACGGCAGGCGTGATATTACTTTCGCCGTCTTGAGAGATATGGAAGAACATATTTGTTTGGAAAGATCACAATCTCGCTGTTGCCTTTAACGGGTAGAATGTGTGCATCAGATGGCCGGCACACACACGCCTCCTCGAGGACCCGATTAGCTAATTACTCTAACGAGTGCATACGTTTGAGAAACATTAAAGAGCAATTTATTACAATGAGAATTACTGCAAGAGTGGAGTCTCCAAATTAAACATCTTATGCTCCCCTGCAACAAAAACATGGTTGGTTAAAGCTGCACTGTGTAGGATTTTCTCCCATCTAGCGGTGAAATTGTTTATGACTACCAACTGAATATTACTTTCTAGCTCCTCCCATTCCGAGGGCGTTTTTAACTCAGGACGGTGGCTGTATTATTTCAAATCTGCCGGCAGTCGCGAGTAATCTCGCCCTCGCATTCGTCACGGTGCCACTGAGTGTCAAAACGCGAAAGGCGAAGCTTGAATTTCCAGGTATGTCCCTCTTTGGCTAATGTATTTTCAAGATGGAGGCGCAACATGGCTGCCGCCATTCGAGCGACTCGCTCGTATGTATTCTAAATGGCAGATTCTACGCTTACGAGAATACTTGATTAGTTGGTAGAAGTAATTACACATTAATGAGCACATATCATTTTGAAAGAACAAAGATTTTTGCTAAGAATCAACTTAAAAAATTACACAGTGTAGCTTTAACATTCTTATGAAAACGTTTTTTTTTTTTTTTTTTTTTTAATGTTCCCTAAACGTTTTTTTTGGGGGGAATGTTTTAAAAATGTAATGCGACTGTTAAGTGAACATTCCATTTGATCAGTTTGCAAACATTTTTGGAATGTTATTTTTGAATGTTCTCTGAAAAACATTTTTAAAAAATTTTAAATTTAAAGAATAAAAAAAAAAAAGTCCAACTAAAACATTTCAGAAATAAAATGTACCATGACCGATGTAAAGATAATGTTTTTGTGCTAACGTTTTGAGAACATTATTAAAGACCAGATAACTATGAATGAACATTTTATTAACGTTACTGGAAGAACAATTGTTCATAACTTCATAACCAGAACCTTCTTGGAACGCTCCCTGTTAAAAGACTAAAGCTGTGTTTGCTGAAGATGTGTGTTTTGTGTGTGTTTGCGCAGGCCTGGAGAAGGTGGGCCGTGACTCCAGCTACGAGCAGGAAGGGAAGGTTCAGTTCGTGATGGATGCGGTGTATGCGATGGCACACGCTCTGCACCGCATGCACAGGGATTACTGCTTCGGATACCCCGGACTCTGTCCCCGCATGAGCAATATCAATGGAAAGGAGCTGCTGGGATACATCCGGAGCGTTAATTTCAATGGTGAGTGCTCAAATCCTCAGCTGAACCACAGTCAGAGATGTTTGTGAGTCTCAAACCAAGTCTCAAGAGTGCTGTTCACAAATCAATGATGGAGGTCAAGTTTCAAGTCAATTTGTTTGCAATGTACATAAGTGATTCAAGTCGGGTTTCTGCCTCTGGTTACACTTTACAACTACTTTTAATACAAATATTATACATTTTTACATTATGTAATGCTTAATTAGCTTTGGGGTGAGTAGGAGAAATATCTAATATAAAATTAAATAATACTTTTATCCAGCAAGGATGCATTAAAAGTGCAAGTAAAGGCAATTATAATGTTGCAAAAGATTTCCATTTTAAATAAATGCTGTTCTTTTGAACTTTCTATTCATCAAAGAATCCTGGAAAAAATGTTTTGTTATATTATTATAATAGCCAATATATATATATATATATATATATATATATATATATATATATATATATATATATATATATATATATATATATATATATATATATATTTTTTTTTTTTTATTTTTTTTTTTTTTAAATCAGCACAAAGTCATGTGACACTGAAAACTGGAGTAATGATTCTGAAAATTCAGCTTTGATCACAGGAAGAAATTACATTTTACAATATATTCACACACAAAACAGTTGTTTTAAATTGTAATATTTAATATAGCAGTATTTTTAAATGGTGAGCAGAAGAGTCTTCTGAACAGCACTGTACATTAAAACTGTTTAAATGTCATTAAACGTACAAGTGAATGTACCATTGGTATATATCAAATGATAACATTTCTTCTTGGGGGACAAAAAGAGATGTTGAAGAATTGTTTGAGAACTCAGATTGAAGTTATTATTTGCTTTAATAAAAAAGTCCCCTTGTGCACATTCAAATGTTTAGTGTTGTGATTGATGAAACGAGATTTAAAAACCAATGGCTTTTAATTAAATATCATGGAATTTTGTATTCCAAGAAAAAACAATGTTTTGTTTGCAACACGAGGGTGAATAAATGATCAAAGAATTCTCATTTTTCAATTATTCCCTCACAGCCTCACAGTATAATGCGTGTTAAAGCCATATTAATGAAAGTTATTATACAGTGTTATGCCATATTTCACTATGCAACGCCGCTGGCATGTCTATTAACAATGCAGCATGCTTATCTTAACAGTCAAGCTTCTCTATGTACATATTCAAGTGTTTTCACTAATTTTTCATATTTCTTACCTCTAGCATCATTCATTAAACCTCGCGATCACAGATCGCCCTGTGCACTGTCTGGCACAATCTTCTTCCCTCTTGTGTTTGTCATTTCTGTGTCTTACAGCACCCCTCAGTGACCCCTGAAATCATTACACATGCGTCATAGCTGGAAAATGTGAGTTAAGCGCATGCAGGGATGCTCATATTTCTTCATAATGTGCAGTTCAGCGCGTGTCTTAATAAGAGCGCATTATTACTCACGAGGCGAGCTGCGCGTGATTGACTGTTTTTGTTCCCCTCGTGCGCCTTGAATCATGTTGAAACAAAAGAAGTTAAACATTCTCTTTGAAACGGAATCAAACGATTCATTTAAATATTAGTTTTTCTCCGTGCGTCTTCACT
The DNA here is from genome assembly GCF_964197995.2 of Scardinius erythrophthalmus. Taxonomy (NCBI): domain Eukaryota; kingdom Metazoa; phylum Chordata; class Actinopteri; order Cypriniformes; family Leuciscidae; genus Scardinius; species Scardinius erythrophthalmus. The sequence goes on along the minus strand of NC_138224.1, from coordinate 2,635,201 downwards.
ACTCTTTCATTTTTCTATCCCACAACTCCGTCGTTTTGTTATCATCTGCTAGCTTATGTTTGCCTTCAAGTTGTGTCATTTGCATAACTGCATTGAGCGATTGGGGCGCGCGCGGTGGGGCGGGGCGGTGCGGCGCGCGTCCATTAAAACCTAATTTATTCACTTTCTAGCGGCCAGTGCAACCTGGTTTATTTGCTCCAGCACCTTGCATTCCTCATCTGACTGTGTTTGAAGTGAAAGACAGATATGGGGAATTCACTGACAGACAGCGCATGCTTCTTTAGAATGTGACCAGAAACGTAATTAGTGAGAGAGAGAGAGAGAGAGAGAGAGAGAGAGAGAGAGAGAGAGAGAGAGAGAGAGACCTGGTAGATGTTTTTCTGCTCTAGTCTGATGTGTATCGATTGCACAGTTTGATGAAGCAATGGTTTAGAGTTAAAATAGTTGTTATGTGCTGCCAATAATTTCAGGCGAACTGTTTTCCTGTTTATTGAGCAGCAAATCATCATATTAGAATGATTTCTAAAGGATCATGTGACAGACACTGAAGACTGGAGTAATGATGCTGAAAATTCAGGTTTGATAACAGGAATAAATTACATTTTAAAATTTATTCAAATTTTAAGGACGCCATATTTTGCCCATTTACAAAGTCTTGATGTTGTTTTTGTGCTCTAACAGGTTTTCACGCTTGAATGTTCAAAAAACACATTATTTTTCCACATATTCTCCATTGTTGCGGCTCCTCTCTTCCCAGTCTGTCAGTAACGCTCTGTTTAGTTCCTGTCTCTATGAAGCCCCTCCTTCTGAAAAGCACACTGTGCTCTGATAGGTCGGCTAGAGCAGTGTGTTGTGATCTGAGTCGGATAATGAAAATGTGAAAAAACAAGTGGATTGACCAGAAATGTAGAAAGGCCTAAAAAGGGGGTTTAGATTCGGGGTGGGAACAAAACATGGAAACAACACACTACTAGCTAACTCAACCAGGTCCCAGCCCATTATTTTGCGTATGCCTTGCGTGGGAATTATTTAAATGGGGAATATTGTGACCAGTGTTGGTGAAAGTTACTTTTAAAAGTAATGCGTTATTCTGAGTTTGTTTCATTGTTTTTATTCATTTTGAGGAATACTGAATCTGTTTTTGTGCAAGTGAGATGAGCCTGTATCTAAATTATCTACCTGATAAATGTAATGCTTTACTTTAGGTAATCTGATTATGTAACTTGTAAAGCGTTACCGCCAACACTGATTGTGACGTAAAAGAAAACTCAAGACTACAATGGAGGCGTTTCAGGGAGTTCAGAAACACTGACACTGATATAGAGAAGAACTCCGGCTGGAGGGAATTTGTAGATCTTTTTCATGCTCAAACAGCAACATTACACACTAAAGAGAGTTGATCATGGAAAAAAGCATAAAAGGTTGCTGCCAGTAATTTCAGCTTAAAGGGTAACTCTCGCCAAAATGCAACCTAGGCTCTTTTTGTTAATCTACCCGAGGCAAACTTTCATTTAAAAGCATAATTAGAATGGAAACGACACTTTTAAGATTGACCGTATTTTCGTTTTCGGTCAAAATGCCTTGTGAATGGGAGTGAATGGGGCACTACTGTGATAGCATCAAAATCGCTATTTTTAAAACACTAAGAAGGCTCGACACAACATGAAACTGTGCTCTCAGTATCAACAGAGGCTCTACACATGAACTCCAGCATTAAGAACATTGTTTGTGTACACAGAGTTTACTAAAGACAAAGAGTATAGAAGCCCAAGAGGCGAAACTCTGTTGTGTTATGGGTAACAGTCTGTAGATGGCGCTGCGGAGGCGCGTCCGCCATTATGGACTGAAAGCTGCTGAAATCGTTAGCGCCAGTCAATGGCAAAATCCATTTTAGTAGGTGTTTATAGTTCATGTGTGCACTTGCTAGATTGCACATCTTTTTTGTACCTTTCCGCCTGTAATAGGACATTCACAGATAGTTTTTTTTTCTTGCCATTGAAACGTTCACTGTGTGCACTTTCACTGAATGTTGAAAAAACAAGTTGTTAATATTTTTGTGATATTCTATGTAAAAGAAAAGTCTTTAGAAATGTTCATGAATAATGTTATTTATTTATTTATTTTTTCAAATCATATATATGGTGATGTTCACTAATTTCAAAATCAACATTTGAATAAACATCTTATTACTGTGTGTCTGCCTATATATCATTTCATGAATTTCTGTTAGTCATATAACAAGGAAAATGCATAATAGAACATAAATATTGATAGATTAAAGTTTTGCAGTAATTTTATAATTGTATCTTTGCAAACCGTAAGTGGTAGGCTAATGAAGCCGATTCGGTGGGGGACATACCCTTACTAAAAAGTACTATAGGAATCTTATAGTAGGCCTATTTTGGGACAAAATATTATAGTAATCTTATAGGAATACTATAGGCTATAGTAATTTGGGACATACTACAGAAGTACGATAAGACTACTATATTATACTATAGCAGCTTTAAAATATTATAGAGGTATTACAGAAAATCACAGAAGTATGTTATGTTCTGTAATACCTCTATAATATCCTAGAGCCGCTATAGTATTTCTATAGTACTTCTGTAGTAATATTTTGTCCCAAAATACTATTTTCCTAAGGGTAATTAGGCCATGCATAACCAACACATAGACGTATATTTTCTGTCATTTAACGTCATTTAACGTCGGTCATCCTCATTAATGTATTTTAAATTGTTTTCATATTTAGATATGACGGCCAAAAAAAAATAAGTTATGTTAAGTTTTTGTTATGTTAAGTTTTTCAGTGCCATTGACTCCCATTATTTTTTGGCGTTTTCCTTCAGTTTTCAGTCCATAATGGCGGCCGCGCCGTCACGTCATGGGGGCAACTGTTGCTATGGAGCGTTCTATTGAGTTTCACCTCTTGGGCTTCTATACTCTTTGCTAAAGAGAAAGATTTTCTCACATTATCAGTTAGCGTTTCCGGTGGCTGGAATTTTGTCAGTCAAAAGTAGTCGATCTCCGAATGCAACGTAACATGAGGAGAGTGAAGATGGAAAGCTCCTAAAGCTTGTTTCCATATAAGTTCATGGATCATTTTTTATCCAAGTTATCATGTTTTTCATTGAAATTACAAGTTCATAACATTTCCTCATATGGAGTCAGTTCATTACGTTGCATTTGGAGATCGATTACTTTTGGCTGACAAAATAATTCCAGCCACCGGAAAGTCGGACAAAATCTTTCTTTTTAGTAAACTCTGTGTACACAAACAATGTTCTCAATGCTGGAGTTCATGTATAGAGCCCCTGGTGATACTTTGTTTTTTACTCAGCTTTACACTTAAACACAGGCATGACACACTGACTTTTGGCTCTACTTATTGCTGTTGGATTGTCATTGTCTTTGCTGGTGATTTGAGAGAAACGGACACCACTAAAGCTTCTTTATTTGTATGTATGTGTGGTCTTTTGTTTGGGTGAGATCAGGTTAAGATGCTCTTGTTCAAAGTTAATTGTGAGGTGAAGAGGACTCAGTATGTTCCTCATTAATATTCAAACCAGCGGTGATCACGGGAGACGTGCAATTCTGCGAAAAGACAGAAACAGGGGACAGAGATCTTTATTAATCCAATTCATCAACCCAACAGTGTATTCTTTTACATTCTCACCATGCAGGAAAATCACCTTGGTGTCTTAACGGTGGTAAGAAAGGCAAACCACAAATGAGATTTCCCTTAGACATCAATAGCTGTTTCCATTCACCTATTTTTAAGCAGATTTTGCATAAAAAAAAAGTGCCTAAATTTAGGTGGATAATTTTTAATCCAATAGGAAGACATGCACATAAACTATGATGAAAACACATTTACAGAATAAATCCCTCAATGCACAACAAAAAACTCACGTGATTGGATAATTGGCCTAATCAGTGGACCAATCGCATCGCTCAGCATCTCAAGTGTTGGTTTGGTCGTTCTGAAATGCCTGAGTCAAAGTCTGTCATCAAAATGGTTTGGGAATAATGACCTCAGAGATGTATTTTAGATGATCGCGTTCCCAAACACCAGGCATCCGAACGCAAGAGAACATGACATTGTGTTTCGTCCGCAAGTCATTTATGAAATATGAAAACAGATCCATGTGGCTTCCCCGATCACATCAAATTTTTTTACAGATATTTTGTGCGAATATCCCAGGAAGTGCCGATTTTGTTCTCTTAAACACATGGGATGGAAACAGTGCTTTATTTTCAAATGTTTTATGCGCATAACTTAAATTTGCAACTTAGACGGGCTATGGAGATCAATAGAGAGTAAATGGAGACGGAAATGAAGTAATTTTAAAAGAGATATCTTATGGATCTTTTAAAGTTGAAACTCTTATTTTTGTCTCCTGAGCAACCTCGAATGGAAAAAGGAAATCAAAATCAAAATCGTTACTCTGCCCTGGAGCATTCTGGGAAAAGGCTATAGCTGCCAAACGAGTCTGTTTAACGATCCTGCGGCTCTTTTTCGTGCTGGTGTAACCTTTCTCAGCAGTATGAGACGGGCCGCGCGCGTGATCCCACGGTCCGTTGCAGACACTTGGCTGTTATTGACACCCTCCTGGAGTGGATCAGAAACTCCCGCAGATAAGAGTTCCTTAGAGTCCTGACACCAGAGCCTCACATAACATCATGATGCTGCCGTAGGAAAGCAGACGTGGCCAAAACAATGAGAGAAAGCACACTGGTTCATTTCACTTAGATCGTGATTTTAACAGTAAAAGACTTAAAATAAAAAAAAAACTGTTAATTGGTTAAAAGAAAGTTTCTGTACTATATACGGTGAATAACTGTGATAGATTTAATCGTACATTTAATGTAGATTTAAGTTAAGTCTGTAAAACCTAAAATTTTCCTACCGTATTTTTTACGGTAAATTTCTGGCAACCACAGCTGCCGTTTTTTACCGTAAATTTACGGGTTTTTTTTTTTTTTGGGTGCAGTTATAACGTAACATTCTGCATTTAATTGGCTGCTATTGCATAAACCAGAACTAGAGAAACGTTCTCGATCAGATCCAAGAGGTGAATCCCGCTGAACGAATGCTCATACTGTATGTGACCCTGGACCACAAAACCAGTCACATGGGTAAATTTTTTTAAATTGGGATTTATACATCATCTGTAATCTGAATAAATAAAGCGTTCCATTGATGTATGGTTTGTTAGGATAGGACAATATTTGTCCGAGATACAACTATTTGAAAATCTGGAATCTGAGGGTGCAAAAAAATGTAAATATTGAGAAAATCGCCTTTAAAGTTGTCCATTTATGTTGGCGATTGTGCTGCATTCACTCACAAAAATCAATGTTTTATATATGTACGGTAGGAAATTTACAAAATATCTTCATGGAACATGATCTTTACTTAATATCCAAATGATTTTTGGCATAAAAGAAAAATCGATAATTTTGACCCATACAATGTATTGTTGGCTATTGCCACAAATATACCCGTGCGACTCGTGACTGGTTTTGTGATCCAGGGTCACATATGCATCGCAGTGGATCAGCATTAGGCCTGTTTAGAGGTTGCATTGCCTCTCATTGCTGTACACCTGCCATTTGTTATGATGACACTTTTATGCTCTGTTGTTAATGGCACATTCCCAAAGCCGTGCCTCCCAGTCTGAACTCTTTGTATTCAGCAATGCATTCGCCGCTGTTCTTTTTATGTTTTCTTTGCTGTATCTAGGCAAAGTGGTCCTTACTGTGAGAAACAGCGTTGTAAACTAGCCTCGTTGAGTGTCTTCTAAACAGAAATGGGCCAACTGTTCTCAAGGTGAGTTTATGATTGTAATCAAAAGACTAGAGTTTTACGTTTTCGGATCTCATGAGAAATGAACAGTGTTATTGGTGTTTGGCCATGCCGTGCTCTAGTAAAGTATTAATTAATCGGTTTAATATTTAGGGTTAGTGTTCCAGTCACTAAATCTAAGTATGCAATACTACTACTAATAATAATAATAAATGAATTGGAAAGCACCATTAGATTAATGGAAACACTCTTGCTGATTTCATTTCAAGTGTGACGGAGCGAAAACATCCACATTTTATGCCACTAATTCCTGTAAGATTGTATTTTTGGGCTAAAAAATTTTGTTTTGCAAAAGGAAATAGACAGATAGACAGACAGACAGATAGATAGATAGATAGATAGATAGATAGATAGATAGATAGATAGATAGATAGATAGATAGATAGATAGATAGATAGATAGATAGATAGATAGATAGATAGATAGATAGATAGATAGATAGATAGATAGATAGATAGATAGATAGATAGATAGATAGATAGATAAAGGAGCTGACACACATTCACACACTCTCATGCTATTGAGCAGTACTGGTTGATGGATATCCAATGTCTTGGCGTTTGGCCGTTATCACAGGGGAAACGAAAGGTTTCTCATTAATCCGTCTGATACTGTGGAACAATTACATCTGAGCCGCGGTTGATGAGTTAACTTGCCTGCACTGGAGCTCTCGTTACTTCCTTCAGACACCACACACACACACACACACACACACACACTGCATTAACTGTGGGCCAGTGTGTGATAATGAACACAGCGCTGGCCAATTATGACGAGAGAAATGGAAGGACTGGATGAGAGTGCGTGGAGGTCCAGAAACCTTTTAAAAGTGTGAAGGTGTGTGTGTGTGTGTGTGTGTGCGTGTGTGTGTGTGTGTGTGTGTGTGTGTGTGTGTGTGTGTGTGTGTGTGTGTGTGTGTGTGTGTGTGTGTGTGTGTGTGTGTGTGTGTGTGTGTGTGTGTGTGTGTGAGTGTGTGTGTGTGTGTGTGTGTATGTTTGTGTGCAACAGGTCAGCATATGTAGTGTGTGAGAAGGAATGCTAGTGCACTGCATACTAATGTCTAATGGAATGTTGCATAGAATGCTTCAATGAGTTACATTGTTACATTGTTGTCAAATAATTTCACAAAATTGCATTAATAAGAGGCATGTACAGTGTCCAAAATTCACTGTTTGCCAAACCTGCATCTGAACTTTAATAAATAAAATAAAATGATTAATACATATTTTTTCATAAACTTTATTTATTTATTCTATACTGCAGATTAACACTCCAAGTACACTATCAACTGCATAGCAACCACCACAAATACCTTGGCAACTGCATAGCAACCACCCCAAATACCTCAGCAACCACCATGAGTACCCTAGCAATTACATAACAACGTCCTAGCAACCACCTCGAGTACCCTAGACTTTAAAATAAAAAAAAGATTAATAAATATTTCTTACATGCCTTAAACTTTATTTATTTATTCTATACTGCATAGCAACATCCTGGCAACCACCCAGAGTACACTATCAACTGCATAGCAACCACCACAAATACATTGGCAACTGCATAGCAACACCCTAGCAACTACCATGAGTACCCTAGCAATTACATAACACCCTAGCAACCACCTGGAGTACACTAGCAACCACCCCAAATTCCTCAGCAACCACCATGAGTACCATATGAATTACATAACAACACCCTAGCAACCACCTGGAGTACACTAGCAACCACCCCAAATTCCTCAGCACACGAGTACCATAGGAATTACATAACAACATCCTAGCAACCACCATGAGTACCCTAGACTTAAAAAAAAAAAATATATATATATATATATATATATATATATATATATATATATATATATATATATTACAAAATATTTCTTACATGCCTTAAACTTTATTTATTTATTCTATACTGCATAGCAACATCCTGGCAACCACCCCGAGCACACTATCAACTGCATAGCAACCACCACAAATACATTGCCAGCTGCCTAGCAACACCCTAGCAACTACCATGAGTACCCCAGAAATTACATAACAATACCCTAGCAACCACCTGGAGTACCCTAGCAACCACCCCAAGTACTCTAGCAACCATAAAGCAAACCCTAGCAACCACATAGCAACACCCTAGCAACCACCCCGAACAGGGATAATAAAGTAATTGCAGCCGCACTGCATAGACTGTTTTTGTCTGCTGTTTTTGTCCCCCCCCCCCCCCCCCACACACACACACACACTCATTTCTAGGTGGGGATCTCATTGCAAACACCACATTTGCTAGTAGGATTAGTATGCTAGTATGCCATGTTCATAAGTGTGCACACAGAAGCGTTTGGAGAGAAAAGAGGCCACAGAAGCGGTAAATGGAAGTTGATACGAAGGCAGACGTCCAACTTCGAGCCTCACACTGCCTGCAGCTCAGCCACAATTACCCCCCGCTCCAGTGCTTCCCTACATACACTTATTTTTAGATTAGTGTTTTGGAGATGGACGGAGCGGCAAGTGAGATTGTGGATGTGTGCATTCAGACGAGCTGTGGGGGAAAAAAGGGATGATAATTGTGTTGTGTAAAACAAATCCCCATGTAAGTCGAGGCGGCGTGACGGTGAATCTTAAAATGGAGAGCGGCGGCAGGATCTGGCGTTTAACTAACAGAGATCTGTCCTCTTCTCAAATCATTCTCTGCTGAAATAATACAAAAACGGCCTTAGGAGGAGTATCATATCATGTTCACAGAAAGACATTCACAGAGACAGGCTATACTGAGAGGAAAGGCAGTGTGTTGTTACACTTTGGCTCATGTCAAGACAACCCACCAGCGTTGTACTGTATGTCACTCAAGTATGTGTGCATTTGCATACTTGTGTGAAGTATATATCTGGGGGTTGTTCAAATCACTAACTATAAATAATGTGGGTAACACTTTACAATAAGGTTCATTAGCTAACATTAGTTAATGTATTAACTAACATGAACTAACAATGAGCAATACATTTGTTACTATATTAGTTAATCTTTGTTAATGTTAGTTAATAAAAATACAGATGAGATGTTCATTGTTTATATTAGTTCACAGTGCATGAAGTAATGTTAACAAATGCAACCTTTGATTTTAATAATGTATTAGTAAATGTTGAAATTAATATTAACTAAGATAGTATTGTTTATTCTCAGTTCATGTAAACTACGGTAGTTAACTAATGAACCTTATTGTAAAGTGTTACCAAAATGTGCGATAGTAACAGTGATTTCTGCGGACAGAAGCAGCATGTAAGGGTTGGCAGAAAGGTTAATCCCACGAGTGGTCCATTGTTGCGTCTGTCTGCTCTCCTGTAATCCTCAATTTCCCGCTGCCCCGGTCCACCTGGAACGCCACGCTTTGATCAATATCAGTGGATAAACTCAGTAAATCGCTTCGTCTTCTGTGCCGCTATCCTCTCCCGTCATGAACATTTTCTTATGCAGGGATTATGTTGCTAGATTAATAACAAAGTAATCTATCAACATGCACACTGGCTTATTTACTTATGTTACGCAGACTTGAGAAAGCCAAACATACTGAAATGATATTTAAGTTTCTTCTTCTGAGAATACATTTACTCCTCCTCGAGCTTTAACTCTACAACCACCAAACTCGCCTCAGACCTTCAGACTGTTCTGACTCGCATTGCTATATCTTTTCTAACTGATCTGACTTTCGAAACTCCCGTATCGGACTTCCGAACAATCACAAATTCCTATAGACTTTCATTGAGGGGGAGGGGGAGGGGGAGGGGGAGGGGGAGGGGGTCAGAACTTTCATGCAATAACTCTTATAGAGTATTTAAGCTGACTATCACTCGCAAAGTTTAACAACTAGCCTAACAACATGTTAAAAAATGCAAGCAACATTATAAATAATGCTAGCAACATGCAAAAACATGTTAGCAATGTGCTTATTAATGCTAGCATGGTTGCAATTTGCTAATTCATGGTACCAACATGCTAAATCATGATAGAAACATGCAAAAACATGTTAGCAATGTGCTAATTAATGCTAGCAACGTGGTTGCAATTTGCTAATTCATGGTACCAACATGCTAAATCATTATAGAAACATGCAAAAACATGTTAGCAATGTGTTAATTCATGCTAGCAACGTGGTTGCAATTTGCTAATTCATGGTACCAACATGCTAAATCATAATAGAAACATGCAAAAACATGTTAGCAATGTGTTAATTCATGCTAGCAACATGTTTGCAATTTGCTAATTCATGGTACCAACATGCTAAATCATTATAGAAACATGCAAAAACATGTTAGCAATGTGTTAATTCATGCTAGCAACATGTTTGCAATTTGCTAATTCATTGTACCAACATGCTAAATCATGATAGAAACATGCAAAAACATGTTAGCAATGTGCTAATTAATGCTAGCAACGTGGTTGCAATTTGCTAATTCATCGTACCAACATGCTAAATCATAATAGAAACATGCAAAAACATGTTAGCAATGTGTTAATTCATGCTAGCAACGTGGTTGCAGTTTGCTAATTCATGGTACCAAAATGCTAAATCGTAATAGAAACATGTAAAAACATGTTAGCAATGTGCTAATTAATGCTAGCAACGTGGTTGCAATTTGCTAATTCATGGTACCAACATGCTAAATCATAATAGAAACATGCAAAAACATGTTAGCAATGTGTTAATTCATGCTAGCAACGTGGTTGCAGTTTGCTAATTCATGGTACCAAAATGCTAAATCGTAATAGAAACATGTAAAACATGTTAGCAATGTGTTAATTCATGCTAGCAACATGTTTGCAATTTGCTAATTCATGGTACCAACATGCTAAATCATAGAAACATGCAAAAACATGGTAGCAATGTGTTAATTCATGCTAGCAACATAGTTGTAATTTGCTAATTCATAGTACCAACATGCTAATTAAGGCTAAGAACGTTGTAAAGCATGTTAGCAATATGCTAATTCATGCTAACAACATGCTAAATCATGCTAGAAACGTGCAAAAAACAAGTTTGCAATGTTCTAATTTATGCTAGTCTATCTATCTGTCTGTCTGTCTGTCTGTCTGTCTGTTTTCTGATAGACTGTATTGCCTTCAAAATTGTCTTTAAGCCTTAAAACTATTTTGAACTTTAAACTACTTCAAACTGAAAACCTTCAAACTTTCTGGTCAGTCTTCCTCAAGCCAACATCAAAGTTTGTCTTGACAAACTTTTTAATCTAGTGTTGATTTGCAGTGACAACAAGCCTGCGTTGATCCCGAGAGAGCCGTAACCACCTTTGCCACGCGGGGAATGATGTTTGCATGCGAGAGCAGAGATTTAAAGACAATGGATGTTGTATCTCACATGGCAGCTCTCACATGCACAGCAAACACAAAACACTCACTGTCTTGGGTTTGCAGAAAGGAGCGGTATTTTCCTTCTCTTGATGTCTCCTTAAATAAAAGAACAGAGCTGTCTGGATGTTCCCTGCACAAGCGCTTGCCGAATCTGGCTCATTATATTCGCTGAAAATATTGCTTCCGGAGGCTTTGCCCTCCTCAGCTCTCACTTTCCTTCATGGTGGGCGAATCAAAGGGGTTTTTGTGTGTATAGATGCAGCGACTGAGGTCTGACTGAGGTCCTCTTACGTCTGAGCTCCAGACAAATGGTCCCAAGAGCCGCTGTAATGAAGGTGCTGATGAGGAAGACGATGGCGATGGGATTGAAGAAAGTTGTAGAAAAGAGATTCGGCTAATCAGTGGCCAGAACCTCGGATACAAATGAGAGTCTAAATGCAGATCGAAAGCAAACAAATATAGAAACATCTTATTAGTGATGGATGCACGATTCTTTCAGGGGTGTAGCAGCTTTTGGGAGGGAATCAGTGTATTTTAAGAGTTTTGTTTCACTCGGCTGAAGTGGAAAGGAAATAATTGTAGCTGGCAGCGTAAAAAAAAAAAAAAAAAAACAGTTTCATGTAGCTTTAGCAGTGGACTAAATTAACTATGCGGTGGCTTTTTTTTTGTTAGACTTTCATCTAGCAAAGCTAATAATACTGTAAATTGTGTCTGTCTCACTTTTCAGATTGTTCTAATATGATAAGATGAATGAAACCCGAAATTGTGTTTTTCACATGGGCATTAATCCAGCCAACAGGGTGTTTCTTATATTTCTTATATTACATAATATTACAAAACAAAATATTTGTTTTGAAGGGTAAAAGTCTCATGAAACATAGTCATCTATTATTGATCTAAGATAATGTTCTTCATAAATACTTTGTAAATGTTTTAAAATGTTTAACAAGTTGGATTTAAAATTGAATCAGTTCACAAAAAAGTAATTATTTCCATCCGTTGTAGACTTTATAACTGGTTTGTATGAGTTTAAAGCACCATGTTCATGTTTGTGTGGCTGAACTTGTGAGTTTTTCTATCAAGGTTATGCATGAAGACATAGACATGCCTGTTAGATTGTTTTCTGTTTTTAATTTGGTATATATTTGAGTTTGTGAGATGTGGTTGTGTTTCAGGGCCTCGGGGACTGAGTTTCTGACATTTGTTTAAGTGTACTGCTTTTCTTAAGCAATTAAATCGCCACATTATTTTCTCTCTTCTTCTAGGTTTTTTTATTTTTTTTATCAGGTTGTTTAGTAAGTTAAACAGTTTAAGGTTCTCACAGATTGTTGCACATAGGTTTGTGTTCATCAGTTTGAAGAAGATGGATTCACTGATGATCCTCTGAGATTCAGATATCAGGCTCAAATTTTTATTCATGTTTGCAAGAATGAGAAGCAAATCGGATCTTTGGTCACATGAAATGTGCTGTCTCATCGTAAACCTACGTGTCCTTGCGTGTTTTTCTGAAGCCAGGGCATCTGATGGTCGAAAGTGCCCTTATAAAGTACTGAAACTACTAATAACAACCTTTCCAAAAGTCGAGGTCATTTAAAAATGTTAAAACTTTCCTAGGACATTTTGATTAGCTTAGTACAAGTGAACTTGTAGGCGCTGACATTTTCCATGCTGTAACGGTCACCAGCTGGAGTGCCCTTGAGAACCACCAGAAGGCACTCCACAACATTCCCTCACAAACTACATCTCCCATAATTCTCTGCCTGGACTCATTAGCTCTCATTGTTTTCACCTGTGTCTCATTTTCTTGTTTGCTCACCCTATATAAGCCTGGTTCTCTCTGTGATGGGAAGTTTGGATCAATATACTGACTCTCTTGTTCGATCTCGTTCTTCAAAATGAACATCTTTTTTCAAGTCATTTCGTTCATTTAAGTGGCTTTAAATGTTGTACTTTTAACAGGCAAATTCCCCTAAATTCCACATCCACCTACGCAATCTCGATCATATTCTGAATTAAGAAATCATTATAATGCAGTCAAAAATAATTTACAGGGAACATAAATAATTACTTTACCTTCCAAGTCTTTCGTTCATTTGTCGCGTGACGGACATTCATGAACGACTCATCACTAGTTCTCTCTGTCATTCCCTGCGAAGTCTTGTTTAGTGTTTGTACTGCAGTTCTGAGCGTGTTTGTGTCCTGGTTACCTTGATTCTCTGCCTTTTCCCTCGGATTTCTCTCCTTGCCCCAGCCCTTTTCTCTTATTGTTTGGATTGCTTGTTTGTGTATGACCCTTGTCTGGATTTGGATTACGTCTTTGGATTACCCTGTTCAATAAATACTGCGTTTGGATCCTCAACCTTCTTGTCTCAGAGCAGTACGTGACATAAACAAAGTTTGAGGACTTTGAAGAAAGTCTAATTTGCTCTTTGAATCATAATCGATTCAATTCTCAACATTTGTTATGAAAATATTTGTGTTATGTTAGAAAAATGTGAGACTTTTCAACCCCACTTTAATATGTTTAATAACTTCCCTTCATTTTTGGATGTTCAAGGTTTTTAATCAGAGTTTAAGGCCTAAGGGCTTCACGCTAGAGTTATAGATGCAAATCCAAGTTCTTTTGACATTTAGTTCATTAATTTGATCTCAAAGCAGTTTTCAAAATGCAGGTTCGAATTCAAGCTTGAGCCAAGCAACCAAACCAAGTGTCAAAACATTGGTGAAGGTACATGGATGTAGAGGTCAGGTGGTATTTCTAAGACACTCACCTCAGTGAAAGTTGACTGATTTTATGACCTTTCCACCTTCTCACCTCCTCACAAGGTTGCAATGATCTTTGCACGTACAGCAGAAAGCGGCATGTATTATTTACACCTGCTGTGACACCCGATCCTGCAACGCAGTGGGTTTTGTGGAGCTGTGAGAATGTGTAAATGTATAAATACTTTAATGTCTTAAAGAGGACCTATTATGCCCTTTTACAAAGTCTTTTTTTATGCTCTGATAGAACAGGTTTTCAATTTTCAAAAAACACATTTCTCATATTTTCCATTGTTGCAGCTCCTCTCTTCCAATCTGTCATTAACCCTCTGGGGTGTGTTTCCCGTACAACAACGTAACTCGCTAGTTTGAAGAAATCAACTAGCGATCTTTCGTAGCAGAGATCGTACACAAATGCGCATTCTTCAAAAACGGTGCTTTAAATCTCTTGACAAACTAAAAGATGTAAATTAGTAGGTATCCTAAATAAAAGAAACAGATTGTACTAAATGTCAGCTGCATTATTTTGCTAAAGATAAGGATAAGTCCACATGTCATGCAAACAAGAAACCATGCTTCTTACCACAGTTCAAAAGCTGTCGTTCAGAATACACAACTTTGCGATGCTGTTTGCGAATGTTCATTGGAACGATGGTTTCGGGAAACACTGAGTCGTTAAACAATGCTGATAACGACGGAACTTGCGACCATAGTTGACTAACGATGCTTTTGTGAAACGCACCCCTGTTTAGTTCCTGTCTCTATGAAGCCCCTCCTTCTGAAAAGCACACTGTGCTCTGATTGGTTGGCTGGAGCAGTGTGTTGTGATTGGTCAAGGGAAATGCCCCGCCCCTTACCATAACCGCCAGTTTCAACACACTACTAACTCAACCAGGCCCCGCCCCTTTATTCTGCATATTAATTATTTAAATGAGGAATATTGTGACGTGTTCGTTCCCAGAAGAAAACTCAAGACTACAATGGAGGCGTTTCAGGGAGTTCAGAAACACTGACACTGAAATGGAGTACAAGTATAATCTCTTTCTGATATAAAGAAAAGTCATCCATTTTTATGACATTAGAAATAAACATTATGAGGTTAAAACATAACAACTGAAACATGCACAGATGAATTATACTATTATGAATTAACTATTTTTTAAGGAATTAGATGCTGAGTTTTTATTTCATGCTGACTTCGGTGCTTCCTTCAACAGTGTGTGGGGAAATTGTAAATATGATTTTTTGTAATTTTATTGTCCACGGAATTAAAAAAACGTGCAACTAAACAAGCTCCTCAACTGTTTTCCAGGAAGTGCAGGGACTCCGGTGGTCTTCAACCACAACGGAGATGCGCCGGGACGATACGACATCTTCCAGTATCAGATCACCAACAAATCGACAGCTGAGTACAAAGTGATCGGCCAGTGGACAAACAAACTGCATCTTAATGTGAGTGAAGAGCCTTTTCTGCTCCTCATGGTGAAATCCATCCATGCATCTATCCAGTTTTTTTCCAGAGCATAACAATGTGCGCATGTTCAGATAAGATACATTCAAGCATAAATGTTTGTTGGAAATCTCATCTTTGCTGATGATGCATGTGACATGAATACTCTCGGGCCTTCATTAGTCAACGGGATGGAAGATAAGCTTGTAATGCCTGGCTGCAAAACGAAATTAATGGAGCCAAAAACGAGTGGTGTTTTCATGGCCAGAAGCTCTCGCAGCAGTGGGGAGGTTGAAGTGTAGTTTTTCAATAGGTGACGGAGAATCGCAGCTCCTCTGGGTGTGTGGGAGGGGAAGTGGTCGCTTTACAGAGCTGTGATCCAGCCGCTTGTACTTCTCTAAATCTCACTTCTTAACTCAGGTATCAAACCCGCCCCTTAAGCGCTTAAACAGATCAGCGCTGGATGTGTTCCAGAGGATGGGAAGCAGAGTTATGGTGATTTGCATTCAGCTCATTACGGGCGACGCATACAGAAAAAAAGACTTTGTTAGCCGTGAAAAATTGTGGCTCGTAACATTTAATTTACGGAAAATCATTTTAGCAATTTTACTGTTTACAATGTGTCGCACTGAAAGATGTGGGCCACTTTAAAGGGAAACTACTAATAGCAAACTTTCAGTATATACATTTGCTGAAGCAGTTATATACTGTAGCATATGCAAGATTGAGGGTGTGTAAAAGTAAAATAAATAAGTCAGATCACTTAGAAAAGTAACTGCGCATCTCACAAGTCACACAGTTTGAGGGATTTGATTTCTGTAGCACAAATTATTGGGAGGAGTTATTAAGATTATTTCAAATCCCTTACCCTGAGCAATACTGATGCATGTAAATGGTTAGCGTTGATTCTGACAGCGTTTGAACCTCAAACACCCTTCTTGTTCCCCATTAGTGTGTCTTCAGGATTAATAAAACCGAATTGAACAGCCTAATTGTGAATGGTCAGTGTGGCTTTTGTTTCAGACAGAGAATGGGAAGAATCAAATGAAGGGATTTGGTCTTTCAATTATTCTTAAATACCCTTCATACCCTTTTATGTGATAAGTCAAATTAAACTTCTGTTCATTTGCAAATTCTGTCTTTTTTCATTTTAATATGTCCCTTTTTTTTGCTTCTCTAATTAAAGCCAATCTGTTTTTGCCAGGCGTAATTTGTCTCAGGCATGAATAATTCATTCACAGCCTTCTCTTTGCAGCAGCGACAGTGAGAGCCATAGAGCAGAAGTATAGAGCTGTCCTTGGTTGGTATGGCAAAATTTTGCAATAAAATGTCTTATATTACGGGGCTGATAAATCCTTGAATCTGATTGGTTGACAAACATTCAAAGGTGTGCAATTATTTTCAGGGAAATGCAGGGCTAAAGTAGTTCCAGCAGGACTTGACCGCATTACAGTTCTACATCACTTCGCCAAATGACTTCAGTTATTTCAAAGGTCTTTACAGCCGACAACAGCAAAAGAACGACACTGAGCAAGCAAATAAATATAGTAAACAATAGGATAAAAACGACAAATTATTTCATGTTTTTTTTGCCCCAAATTAAGTTTTATTATGTGCTCTCTTTCTCCCACTCACACACTCACACACACACACACACACACACACTGCAAAAAATGCTTTTCTTACTTAGTATTTTTGTCTTGTTTCCAGTCCAAATATAAAAGAAAAATCTTAAATCAAGATGCATTTACTAAAGTAGTAAAATGCCATAAGATATTATGCCTTGTTTTCTGGGGAAATAAATCAAAATTAAGTGAGTTTTTGTTTAAAACAAGCAAAATGATCTGTCCATGGGGTAAGAAAAATAATCTTGTTTCTGTTTGAATATAAGATATTAAGTATTCCAAAAATATTAATATAATATTCAATAATAAGTATTCATCAAAATATTAAGATTATTTTTCTTACCCCATGGACAGATAATTTTGCTTATTTTAAGCAAACACTCACTTAATTTTGATTAATTCCCCCGGAAAACAAGACATAATATCTTATCTAATTTTATTATCTAGTAAATGCATCTTGCTTTAAGAATTTTTAGATATTTGGACTGGAAACCAGACAAAAATACTAAGTAAGAAAAACGTTTTTTTTGCAGTGTGCGGACACACACTTGCACATAAATCAGCGCTGCTCTGACGATTTTAGCCGTAAAAAGTGTATCAACTTAAAATCTACATGACATTTCTCACTAGCGATGTAACGATGGTACTGTTTTTGAAGCAGATAAACTTACAGTTTCACAGAACGTTCCTCTAAAGTTAGTTCCTGTTTGGATATTTTTTGGGAGCTAAATAATAACATTCTAGGAATGTTTCTTTTTATGTCTTTTTTTTTTTCAACCATAAAATAGGACGTATGAATATGTAAGAATAAACATGATGAACTGAGTGTATAGGGGAACGTTAGAATAACATTCTACACACCAAAAACTTTTGATTTCTGTTAAGAAAACTTTCCTGGCAAACCTTAAAAAAGAATGTTCTGAGAACCAAAAACTGATGTGATGAGATAAAAGAAATAAGAAGCATTTTAAGAACAAAAACTGGGGAAAAAATGCAACATCTGAACAATGTCTTGAGGTAACTGTAGTTTAAGCGGAATAATTGACTCTGGTCCATTGAATTATTAGAAATTTACATCGTGGCCACATTACAACCTCGGGTGTGCATTATTTTTTAATAATTCAATGGCCCGTCATCAGTCATTCCTTACTTAATAGATGTGTGCATTAAATATTGCCGTCAATCTCTGGGTTTGTCATGTTATTTATTTCATCTCAAAGGCCTCTGGCACAAGTTTGTCCCAAAATATATCTGTCATCAAAGTTGCGCCCGGGAGCCAAACTGCAGCTGCACTTAAAAGAGCAACGTTGGCTTCTTATTTTCCACAGCTTTCAGGCGCTACGGAATAATAAAATGAATTCTTCCTCACATATGACACAACCTACATTGGTGTGATGCATCTGTGTGGGTAATGAGACTTCTTTTGAATTTACAGTTTCTAATTCAACACTGCGCCTCTGCTCTTCGTCTTTGACAGGACTTTTTTTTTTAGTTATCCTTTGCATGTGGACTTTTTACTGTTTACAGTGTGTATGTGGGTCACATTAAAGGGCTCTGTTTACTCACTGAAACTACTAACAATTCAATACATACATTGCTGAAGCAGTTATATTCTTTACACTCAGATTTAAAAGATCGAGGGTGTGTAAAATTAAACTACAAGGGGTGTAACGATACCGTCATGTCACGATACTGAACTCACGATACGATATTATCGCAATACTCCAAGACATATGATAAAAGGGTAACAAAAAAAATGAACTGTTGATTAAAATGCTAAATTTGCTTTGACACTGTGGGTGTGAATGAACAGGCTTGGACTTGATTCTGAAGCTGAAAACAGAATTATTTATTACTCAATTAACACTCTAATGAGAGTTAGTAGACATGTAGGTGCAACGTTATTTACAGTCAACAGAATGTGTTAAAGGGACCATCAAAATAAAGCTCTGGTCTTCATCTTTGGACTTTTTTTCCTTGTCCTTTTCCAGGTGGACGGCATGCACTGGCGAACCGGCGACCCCACTCTTCCCATCTCGGTGTGTAGTGTGCCTTGCCAAATGGGTGAGAGGAAGAAGGTCGTGAAGGGAGTGCCGTGCTGTTGGCACTGCGAGCGATGCGAAGGCTACCACTTCCAGGCCAGCGAGTTCCTCTGCGAGCTCTGTCCGTATGAGCAGCGTCCGGACCGCAACCGCACCGGATGCATCCCGATCCCCATCATCAAACTCGAGTGGCACTCGGCGTGGGCCGCCGTGCCGGTGTTCGTTGCGGTTCTTGGCATCATGGCTACTAGTTTTGTGGTGGTTACCTTCGTCCGTTTCAACGACACTCCCATTGTCCGTGCATCTGGTCGAGAGATGAGTTACGTGTTGCTGACGGGCATTTTTTTGTGCTACGCCATCACTTTCTTGATGATCGCCACTCCGACTTTGGCCGTGTGCTCCTTCAGGCGCGTGTTCTTGGGTTTGGGAATGTGCTTCAGCTACGCGGCGCTGTTAACCAAAACCAACCGTATCCATCGCATCTTCGAACAAGGCAAGAAGTCGGTGGCGGCGCCACGCTTCATCAGCCCCGCTTCCCAGCTGGTCATCACCTTCAGCCTGATCTCCGTGCAGCTGCTCGGCGTGTTCGTGTGGTTCGCCGTCGACCCGCCGCACACGGTCGTGGACTACGGCGAGCAACGCACGTCCGACCCGGCGAAGGCCCGCGGGGTTCTCAAGTGCGACATCTCGGACCTGTCGCTCATCTGTTCGCTGGGCTACAGCATCCTTTTGATGGTCACATGCACTGTTTACGCCATCAAGACCCGCGGCGTGCCAGAGACCTTCAACGAGGCCAAGCCAATTGGATTTACTATGTACACTACCTGCATTATTTGGTTAGCTTTTATACCCATCTTCTTTGGCACCGCACAATCAGCAGAAAGGGTAAGTGAGAAATCTGTACCAAATCCTCAATGTCATTGCAAATAATTTCTTTTCATAGTGAATACATGTGCCCTGGTTGTTCTCACAGTTTTGGTAGGAACTGGCATGGATATTTGAGTACTCAAAAGTTACAGCAATGATAGATTATGCAAGTTTATATATATATATATATATTCCGAATTTTTGCTTTTAATTTTTTATTTTTTTTGGCATTTAAGAAGGGCTTCCCCAAAGTTACAGCAATGATCAATTATGCAAGTATTTTTTTAGATTTTTTTTAATTATTAAGAGTTTTTGCTGTTATTTTTTTATATTTTTTGTATTTAAGTTCGCTAATAGTCAACTAAATTAGTCGGTTAGTCGCAGAAAAAAAAATCCCACAATAAGTGGCGAAAGTCACGCAGTTTAATGTGTGTTTCTCTTTAGATGCGCATCCACCTTACTGTGACGATGAGAGTCAGCGTCGTCAACTTCATCTTTGCCACCAACATACAGTAGTTTATTAATAATTATCAAAATGTTCAGACAGACTCGTTTCAGATTTTTCACATTCATAATCATTACTTTTGCCGGTTTGCTGTGCCAAGCTTTATGCATGTGCTTGAGCACTTAATTTATTTTTGAAAGGTTTACTATTTCTCTGTAATTTAGAACAATTTTAGCAATGTTACGTATAATATTCTTTCTCAGCCCTGAAACGGAAACCATTTTCCGATTCTACCCCAGTATGAAACTTTTCTTTACGGCACTGTCTAGTTACTATATGCATCTGATTCTCCAGTGCTCCCGTTGGCATTAAGAAGAGGATGTGGTGTGAGACTGCGAATGTTTGTTTCTGTGTGTGTGAGCTATAGGTGGCTGTGGGCTACAGATAATAACATCGCCTGCTGGTTACCCTTTCACCTGAGCCAGCAGGCGATAGCCTCCAGAACATTTCACATGTTAAAAGGCTAACCTAAGGAAGCCGAGAGCAGGGTTTTACACACCCTCAGACTGATGGATATTAGCTTCAGGTGCTCTGTAGGAAACAGACAAATGGGTCAGAGGCGATCAGGTGGGTGGCAATATTGATCAGATGGTGTGCAACCCAAGAAGTATCTCTGAAATATATGAAAACTCTGGATAGCTTAGCCCTAAAAGAAAATTGAAATTCCAGTCCTGTTGCAATTGCAAATAAAAAAATCAAAACAAGCTTCCATAACCTCATGTTGTTCCAAACTTATACATGTATGCCATGTTTTTTGCATGTTTTTTGCATGTTACTATTGCACTGAAAAAAAACATGGCATACATGTATAAGTTTGGAACAACATGAGGTTATGAAAGCTTGTTTTGATTTTTTTATTTGCAATTGCATGTTATAAAGTCAGAATTGTGTGATATAAAGTTGTGATTGCGTGTTATAAAGTCAGAATTGTGAGATATAAACTCGCAATTCTGAGAATTGGAATTTATAACTCGCAATTGACATATTTTCTCAGAACTGTGATATAAACTCACAATTGCGTGTTATAAAGTCAGAATTGCGGACTTCCGGTTCCAGTTTGCATGGAGAAAGCTGCTCGCGAATCCTCCAATAATTTAACGAACAATATCGGTAATTAGACATTTAACCCTTAAAACTTGTTCAGTATTGAGTCAGCAATCAACTAGAACCCACAGCAATGCCAAAACTACCGGAAAAAAACGACAAACAAAATGAAGAGGCCGATGACCAGGGCAAGGCCGCGGGAAATACTACGGAGCCGAGGCGAATTGGCGCTACTGCAGGTGCAACCCCTCCTAGTAATCAAGACATTATGGATGCGATAACAGCTTTAAATGTTTCCTTTAGCCAAAGATTCGACACGTTCACGCAAACAGTTAATGAGCTACGAGCTACACTGACAGATATCGCAGAAAGAGTTACGACAATTGAAGAGGCTACTACGAATCAGGAAACTCGTCTCACTAGCATGGAAAAGCAGTGTGTGGAGCTTGTGGAAGAATGTAAGAAACTCAGGGATAAATGTAATGACCTTGAATCTCGCTCCAGACGCAATAATATTCGGCTGGTAGGAGTTGCAGAGAAGGAAGAAAACGGCAGACCTACCGAATTTATTGTGGAGTTACTTCCAAAAATTGCTGGGAGTGGAAAATTTCACCAAGCCTATCGTGATCGACCGGGCACACAGGGCGCTGCGCAGACTGAGGGACGACCGTCCAAGAGCGTTTGTCATCAGGATACATCATTTCCAAACGAAGAACTTAATAATTCACAGATCTGACGGCGGATGTGTTGAAACAGAGATATCGTTTTGGCGAAATCAAGAAGAAATGCAAGAATCTTGGCATCAAGTATGAATTTCGGTTCCCATCTACACTTATCGTCACCGCGAAGGAAGGCGAGACCAAAACTTCTGAATCACCTGAGGATGCTGAAAGCCTACTTGACTAGAGTCGTGGATAACTGGCCTGTGGACTAAAATGGAACGACCTTGACATTCTAAAGCAGACTTAAGCTAATTAAAATAAAGTCAGAATTGCGAGATCTGAACTCGTAATTGCGAGAAAAAAATTCAGAATTGTGAGATGTAAACTCAAAAAAAAAATAATAATTCTGTGGCGGAAACAAGCTTCCAGATGAGGTTGTGTAAACAATGACAGAAAATTAATTTTTGGATGAATTCATTGTGTTATTAAAAGTCATAGAAGTATAATAACTATGCAAACAAGTTATTCAGTGTGAATGCTAAAACTTTTGAGTTTGAGTTGCTTTCACTGTGGATCACGATAAAAGCTCATTACCACATTTCTCTTTAGTCACATTAGCCTCTCACTGTGACTGCTGAGCGGTGTGCTAGCCAAGAGAGACAATTATGGATATACCAATTATTCCTTACACTAACAAGCTTATTTATATTCTTATTTAACGCTAGAACTGTGGGATGGATGGCATTCTATTAACATAGACCCCCCCCCCAACCCATCACATTACTCAAGATAAGAAAGCAACGACATGAATCATTTGATAAGGAAACAAAGACATCTTATTGAAAAAAATGAGCCGTTCCCTTTGTCACGAATAACAAAACATGGCCTTGAGTCTATATTTATTGAACTGTCGTCTGATTGGCAACCACACCAAGCAAAAGGGCTTCATAATTGGTTTGTAATGAAAAAATGACTACGACTGAATTAATATCATTACAAAGCGTGAATGTCGTATCGATTTGCCACATTTGTGCAAAGAACCATAATAGAGTAGAGAAGTAGATAAAACTCCACCACCTGTAAAATATCCCTCCGTTATTAAAAATGTGCTTTGGTTAATGCTTCAAAAAATCAATTTGTGTGGATTTTCATTGTGGCGTCTATTACCTCCACTAGCATAAAGATATCAAGTGTGATACGATCTACACTCACTGCATTGGAGAATGGTATCACCGCCAAAAAACCAATATGTGCACTTTGACATTTCCAATGTAGAGACTCTGCAGAATCATAAAGAGTCAATAAAGTGTTGCATGAACAGCGGCCAGCGTGCTCACGACTCCTCGGGAAATCAATGCCTTCCAAAGGTGACTGGTTAAGATAATCACTCCACATATCTGTGGAATCAAATTACGGGTCTCGCATAAATCACTGACAGATCATTTTATTGGGTTTCGTTAAGTTCACCGAGTGACCCGATCTCCATTCGGGAGCCCCATGCGTTCCTCATATAATTGAAATGCATGGTAAACTGATTTAAGCTTGGGTTCTTTAGATTTTTTTTTAAGTCAAGGTTTGATGTAAGTCTCTGTAGAACAATATAAAGGCTGTTAGCCAAAATTTTGTTTTTTTCTTTGGCGTTTTTCCCCATTATACAATGCTATTTTTCTAATTATAAAAGATGTGTTGGAAGTTGGCTCTGCGTGCTGTAGAATCACATTACAGGGGCCGGTTTCACAAAGATAGACTTTGACTATGGCTTAGATATAGTAGATAGTCAGCCTTGAGATAGACATCTAAATCAGACCGTTGCACAAAGCACTGAAGACTCTAGGTGTGTTCAACATCGGCTGCGGCTGGATGTAACCGATCAGTGAGAGTAGCCGCGTACAGACGGGAAGGAGCTGCAAACGGAGACGTGAAGTCGGACACTTTCTGGTTCCCGTAGTGACCGCTCACGTGGTGTTTGCATACTTTACCACAGCTGAAGTGAAATAAATGCAATATTTGCCTAATAATGCACAGATGTTTCAGAGACATTTTCATTCATTCAATACTTTATGTACTGCTTCATACAGCGTCTGTTTGAACAAGAATAAAGGTCAACATAAGCTACTATCAATGAAGTGGAGTCTACTGCTGAGTCCCAATTCGCCTATTTATACTACGACCTAAAAGTATGTACTTTTTTTGTGATGAAAAAGTACATACTTTTGAGTGTGTAGCAAAAAAGTATGCACGTTCTGGGACATACTTCGATGACGTCATGCAACGTGAACTTGAACGTGGTTGCCTAGTTACGCACACCTCGACTGTTAACAAAACATTTAACATTTCATCATTCTTATATCCAATATAATTTTATTTAGCTACTATTCCCATCTTTTTTTCCACAATACATTTACAACGTGTTTACCAAATTGAGGAGTGAAGCAGGGCGTCGTCATAGATCAACCAAACGCAGGTCGTTTGTGAGGCGGCTGGTTCTGACGTTCATGTGCAAATGTGTGTAACGAAAGCTAGCGCTACTTATTTTCTGAGTTAAAATATTTAAAGTTTATAGTGTAACTATTGTTTAACGTATTTTATACTTAATCTTATACTTATGGATAATACTTAAAAATACCCCGATGAAAATGAACCATGCTTTTACTATAGTAAAAGTGTAGTAACCATGTTTCTTTTGATTGGACTGATAAAGTTAACATATGTACAGCCACAGTATTACTACAAATAAGTCAGACAGAAACATCAAAAGAAATACATAAAAAAGACACTTGCATGACACTGTACTAGAGCCTTTTTATTTATTGTTTTGTAGCCTGCAATGAGGCGCTCGGTATCTTCATCGGACCCTACAAGATAAACATGGTACTTTTTTGGCACAACATAAACCCATTAATATTACGAGACAATAAAATATAAGTTTAATTAGGGTTAAACATTTGAATTCTTACACTTAAAAACTGAGGGCGCATCTCCGTTGCTGCATCCGACTGCCAGGTTTACATCACCACCATCACCGCAAAGCTCCTACCTCCCGCACGCAATGGGTTGTGGGCAATATTAGCCATTAGAGTGTGCATTGATCTGCACTTCGAATTCTAACCGGAAATAGTAGACCATCCGGGTATCTTTGGAACACTCATTTCAACATGCTACGATTTGGGACGTACTAATTCTAGTTTCGCATACTATTTAGGACGGATAGTATGCGAATTGGGACTCAGCATACGTTTTTTAATCAGTTTTAAGTTGATAAACATGACACAATATAACATCGCAACTACATGAAAAGAGTGTTTACTGTTATAAAAAAAAACTGATTTGTGAGCTTTAGAGGAACTAAAGGGATTCGAATAAACATGAAACACACGTAATCGTTGTCATGCGGTGAATCCGGCCAATCATGGAACAGCTGTGTCGTCATCAGCCCTCGTGCAGCCGCTCTTGAGAAGCTGTGCTGGCTGAGTTCTCCGGCTACTCTCGAATCGCTCTCGCGGTACTTTGATGGCATACGTCACAGTCACGTGGCGTCGGCGCTGCATCAAGTCGGACAAAATTTCTAACCGGCATGCACTGCTTTAAGTCAGCCGCCGATCGGTCTGCGCAGAGCTGCATGAAGTCGAACAAGCCTATTGACTATCTTAAGTAGGACTACACTGCAATGCATTTTGGGTAAAATAAGACACTTTTCAACAAAAAAACATGGCGGATCGAGTAAGCACATTCAACCGCTCAGTGCAGTTTACCCCAGCGGAGAATATTTGTTGGAGGAGTGTAAAGTTACAAGGACATTTTACATGAGAAATTTAGCGGAGAATGTAGTAACAAGAAGAAAATGTTTAAATTATGAGCCATTTTCCCTTTTCTTTTGGCAGTTTGTAATGTAACTGATTGTTACTGCTGGTTGCCAAGGTAACAGAGTCTTAGACCTAAGTTAGCCTGGGGTCAGGTGTCTAATTTTTTG
Source organism: Scardinius erythrophthalmus (assembly GCF_964197995.2). Lineage (NCBI taxonomy): Eukaryota > Metazoa > Chordata > Actinopteri > Cypriniformes > Leuciscidae > Scardinius > Scardinius erythrophthalmus. The sequence goes on along the minus strand of NC_138224.1, from coordinate 2,609,038 downwards.
GTCTAAATTAAGTCAGTCTTTATTTTTGTGAAACAGTCTAACTTGCATTAGACTAGTCGATGAGCAAACTTTAGACTTGTCTAACACTATAGACCGCTCTAAAATAGCTTTGTGAAACCGGCCCCAGGTCTCATATAAACAACTGATAGATCGTTTTATTGGGTTTTAAATTCACCATGTTACCCGATCTCCATTCGGGATCCCTATTTAGAAATGCATTCCTCGTAATTGAAATGCATGCTAAATTGATTTAAGCTTGGGTTAAGTTTTGATGCGAGTCTCTGTAGAACAATATAATGGCTGTTAACCAACATTTACATTATTACCAGTCATGAAGATACTATTTTTCCCCCTGTTATACAGTGTTGTTTTTGTAATTGTAAAAAAATTGTTGAAAGTTGGCTCCGCATATTGTAGTGTTAGGGGGTAACAGTTTAGGACCCAAGGACCAGATGTTTGAAAGAAGACCCGGAGTCAGAATTATAATAAATTGAAGAAAAGATTTACTGAAGATAGTTTGCAGTTTCATCAGCAGAAGTTCAGCTTCAAGACTCACACGGGAGTTTGTAGGCCGCCCTGTTTACAGTTACAAAGATCACAGCAGTTATACCCTGCACCAAGGTCTAAGCTACGTCCTTGCTTCAGGTTAAATGATTCTCATTGGCTAAGAAATAGATAAACAGTAATTTTCCACACATATACAGATAGACGGAAGCATATCTGTATCGATTATGCGGCTGACACGCGGACCCTGAAGTTAGGCACGTCGTGACCTTCCAGGTCTCAGATCTGCATTGCTGGCCGCCAACATGTCCCGAACAATAACTCAGTCAATCTCCAATAATGCCAGTGGTTCCTTAACCTGTAACCTAGAAGACTAACACACACTCCGACACACAGCTTTTCCAAGGTTGGATTTGGCTAGGCTCTAACTATAAAAAGGAGAGTCCTCTCAAAACATCAAGATAATGCGTTCTTTCTCTAAAGGAGAGGACACTTTAGTATAACTGGAAAGTAAGGCTTCAACAAAGAAATGGTCCCTTAAACTATTGGCTTCAATGACCCTTGTATGTTTTAACACATTGAAGATATTTCTCAAACACAAAGCAAGTCCCTATTTCATTTCCAGGAGCCGGGCTAAATGAGCAAGCACCGTTACTGCATTTAGATATCAAATACAGACATTAGAGAATACGTGAAAAGAACATTTCAGTAATCTCACTGGTAACTTTATAACAAAGTAAAATCTCCAGAGAAGTCATTCAACTCATTTGATATTTAGAAGGAAAAATATTGATTAATACCTTGATTGTAATCACTCATTTCAGTTTATTCCAATCCACCCCCTTCAGTAGAATCATATTACAGGTCTCATATAAATCGTTGGCAGATTAAGTTCACTGTGTGACCCGATCTCCATTCGGGAGCCCCATGCATTCCTCAAATAATTGAAATGAATGGTAAATTGACTTAAGCTTGGGCTGTTTAGATTTTTTTTGAGGCAAGTTTTGAGTCTTTGTAGAACTATGCAATGGCTGTTAGCCAAAATGTATGGAAATGTGTTTTTTCCCGGCTTTTTTTGTTGTAATTGTAAGTGATTTGGCTCAGTGAGTAAATGCACGTTTCAAGCGGATCAGTGGGTGAAATACATTGATATGCACAGTCATATTACAACATGATCTGAAACGTGGCAAAGTTCTTAGTAACTGCACTCCTGTTATGATAATCCTCTCGTGGGCGTAAGCATATTCTCGCTGGAGCGTGAAATATTGTACTATTTTTCAGTGATGAATGATGTTATGAAGATTTAAGTTTGCATAAGGAATGTTATGACTGAAATAACACAATCAGCCTGCGCTCCCTGAGCAGTAATTTCAATTACTCTATCCGAGACACCATACCTAAACCGGATCTTTATGTGACATTTAGATGTTTTTGTTTCACTTTAGTGTCTTTAATTCCTTGAAGGCCAGCTTTGTTCACGATTAGTTCTGCCTCCTTTGTTCCTCAGGGTGTTTTGAATCAAAGACCAAGTGTTTGGTGGTGTTTTCTTTTTGAAAAAAAAAAAAAAAAAACTAGTTTCCACTACAATCTTTGAAACTATTTTCCATATTTGTCATTTTGGGGACCTTAGAAATAATGTTCTGCTATTTAGATCCTGTAAAAAGAATCTACACCTCATTTGATCTTTATAAATGTGCTAGCTAAGGCTGTTGCTTCTTATTTGTAATGTATCATATCTGTTCTAGACACACATATCACGCTATTTCTCCTCCTGTGTAGGATCGTGCTGTGCAGCGAAAGCCGTATTACCTCAGATTAGATAAGCTTTAGTTACATTTGCTCTGCTAATATCATAATACATGAAGGTGAACCTGCCACAAAAAAGCACTGGTCATAATGAAGTCTTCTCAGCGGATGATGTTCCTGCCCAGCACTGTAAAAAATGATCAAAGACTGTAAAAATGCTACAGTGAAAAACTTAATTGGTTAACAGAAAGTTTCCTTACTATATACGGTAAACTGTGATAGATCTAACGGTACATTTAATGTAATTTTACTGTTAAATACCGTTAAATTTACAGTTTTTGGGAGTGAAAAAGAACAAGTCATTATATAATTTACAGTTAAAAAACATTCAATTCACACAATTCCCTGCGTGACACTTGAAATAACCATATTTTTCTTAGTTTTTTTCTAATCAGTTATGACATTATAGGGTTTTATGTTACATTTAATGTTGTTAAATTAATGTTTATTGCATTTTTTTTAATTTCACGTGTTACCATGATGGTGTTTAGTGTGTGTGTGTGAATGACACTGTGCAGCTTCTATATATTAGTATTAATTTTCTTGTAAAGCTGCTTGTGATGAGCTTTTAGTTCATCATGTGATTTTCATCTCCACTGTGATTGGAGATTGTCAGTGTATAACTATGATACAAAATAGTTATAAACGATATAGCCATGACTCTCACCAGAGAGAAGGCACTGTACAAAAGAGGAATGGGTAGAATAGCTCAAGGTAGAGTCACAACTGCAAACAATAAGCCAGGGATCAGGTCAGCTACAGTCATACCATCTCTCTCGTTTGAAAAGCGATTGGTTCTGCTTGTTTGAATGGTTTCTTTATTTCTTTCACTTGCTTTTTCTTCACAGCCCAGTCTCACACTGAGAAACAAGTCACTATATGTTCTCCAGTACACTACGACAATGTCTCTCAGTGGCCATTTTAGTGTGTGTGTGTGTGTGTGTGTGTGTGTGTGTGTGTGTGTGTGTGTGTGTGTGTGTGTGTGTGTGTGTGTGTGTGTGTGTGTGTGTGTGTGTGTGTGTGCGCATGTGTGTGTGTGTGTGTGTGTGTGTGTGTGTGTGTGTATGTGTGTGTGTATAAAAACTTAGTTTATATACAGTAGTCAACATTTGAAGTGGATCAAAAGTTCGACAATTACCGGTATTGTTTAAAATTCATGTCTAACTTTGATGAAAGGTTCTGATCCACTTCAAATGTTGACTACTGTATATATATAACTTTTTTTTTTGTTAATTTTGTTCACATTGAAAATTGTTCATGTTAGACAAAAATGCATTTAATTTGTTTGATTGTGGCTGCATAATGTAGTTTCACTATGCATAAGGCGTATGTGTTAAAAGTCATACATTTATGCAGACATTACTATGATGTATTGCATGATAACGCAGGTCCACGTCTGTGTAGACATTTCACTTTGCGTTGGTATATGATGAGCAAATGAAAAAAAAAATCTTGGATTAATTTCCAAGTGAAACAGAATTTTCGACAAGACATCTATAATTAATTTGATCATTAATTTGCACAGGAAAGCATTGCTAAAGTGATGTTTCTGTTGAGCTATCTCACACACAGGGTCTTCATATTACACATTGAAACACATTGATTTTTTTTATAGTGTTCAATTAGCCAAATGAATCTGTTTATCGAACAGGAAGAATGACACTAAGCCACTGAGCGCTGGTGCGGTGATTTCTACGCTTGTAATCCATTAAAGATGGAGTCGGTGTTGAAGAGCCGAGAAATGTCTGACAGCACGGCTGGACAGCTGTCATTTATACACAGAGCTGATGGGATTTTCTTTGGATATTGTGTCACTCACAAATGCCTTCCTCATTCAGACATGCCCTCTGACATTTTTTTAAGCAGATTTTGAAAATACCTGTATATTATTTAGAGTTATAGGTTCAAAGTTTGGGGTCGGAAATAATTTTGCACACTTCTGCACACAAAGGCTGCATTTATTTGATCAAAAAATATAGTAAAAATGGCAATATTGTGAAATATTATTGCAATTGCATTATTACTCCAGTCTTCAGTGTCACATGATCCTTCAAAAATCATTCTGATATGATGTTTTATTGTGTTGTGTCTATTCATGACACAGTCCTAAATTTATACTGGGAACTACTAAATTAATTAAAACGATTTTTTTTTCTCCTTCGTAATCTAATTGGATTTTTTATTTATTTTGGTCTTCGGGCAGCGAATTATGCAATCAAACATTCCTTCATGTATTTCCTCTTTCCGTCTCGCTGTTTTATGTCAGACACGTACAATCTGATGAACAACAAATTCGAGTTGTGCTCATGTTTGACAGTCAAATTTGAGGGGCAGATGTGTAGAGACTGAGAGCAAATATCTGAGCCTGACCTGTACCTAGCAGTCAGTGTTTCTAGGTTTAACATCTGTAGTTAGTTAGTGCACTGGCATATGTGTGGCTAATCCTGCTTTGATTAACTGTCGTGCAACTGTGTGCCGTGTGATTGGGTGAACAGATGGATGTCAGTCTCGCTTCCATCACTCTGATAACACACATGAACAGGAACATCAGCTACCGCTAGCCTAAGTCCAACGCTGTCCGACTTCTAAAGATGCACTGACACTCAATGAGATTAATCAGTCGATGTTAAAAGTCACCATGAAATCAAAATTCTTGTTTATTCATGGAATATTGCAGTGTATTATCTGTATCTGGTGTCATGCACCTAATAAAGACAAAATAGACAAATAAACTTTATTACTTTTACTTATTTTATATGCAAAGGTGTAGCCTATGTAAATATTATATCAAAACAATGGCATTAAGTGATTAATAACTTATTATTGTTTAAAATCATCAAGCAAATGTGTAAGACAAACTAATAAAATAACAACAAAAGACAAGAAAATAAAACTTTTTTTAAAAGTAGGCTTTTTATAAATGATTTATCCGAGCACATCATTATTATTTTTAATTCATGTTCCATCTTGAAGCAGAATAACTTCCCCTCCCTCTTGCAGTGACATCATCTCTTCTCTGATGATGTGGGCGGGGCTAAACCTGTCACTCACATGACATCAGCCAATAGCAAACCACAACCATCCAATCAATTCCCCACAGACAAAATTAAGCCCCGCCCACATCTGTTCTTGTTCCAGAATCCGTTTTGCTCGATATACTGCGCAATAGGGAAGAAAAGACTAGCGCAACTTCCATTTCATGCTGACTTTAACAATTCATTGTCATTTTCATTCATCTCGACTAAAAGTTAACGCAGAATACTTAAGCGTATGTAGCTGATATTGCCTAATACACTCTCTTGATCTTATTTTTTTACTTGCAGAATAGTCTGTTTCACTAAGTCAAATGAGTCGTGAACAATTTCATGTTGATTTAAAAGTTTTAAGTGGTTCTTTGAAGTTAATTTCTTCAGACAAAGATTCGCAAACAATTTAGAGAGCTTTTCCACTCTGATGCATGTTGGAGTTATTCTCTCAAATATGATTTAATTGAGCGCTGGTTTCAAGCCTCTAGTTGAGCTTTAGTGACCTAACGATTTCTTATAAACAGCTTCCTGTTTTAATTCATTCAAAGAAAGAAATCTCACACACTTTTTTATGGTGACCAACAGATGTTGTCTCAGCACCGGTGTGTTTTTTTCATGCTGGTTTTAAAGTATGCATCCATTAAAGCTGCTGAGGAAAGAAAGAGGAAACATTGACTATTCAGCTGTTTCTTATGCAAAAATAGTTGTTGTACCTGTGCATGCTAAGTTAACTTGGTTGCTCTAGGACAGCTGTCACCCATCCTTCGTGTTTCAGATGAAAAGCGTGAATTGGTTACGCATATGTGCAAGTGCTGAACGCCACATGCAGTCAAACCCAGATAACACAAATATGTTATAAGGGGCCATTAACACAGAGACCCGTTTTCTATATTATTTGCAGCGCTTCATGCATGATGTTTATCATGCATAAGTTAATAAATAAATGCATAAAATTATTTGTTTGTAGCAGATCGCAATTGCATGTGATGTTTATGTGGCCCGTTGAGTGACATAAGAAATACTGAAGTTTTTTTACTTTTACTATCCCAAACTCCACCCCAACTCGAACACATGGGGTTGTGCTCGCCGGCCCGGAAAATAACATGTGCCGTCACCTGAGAAATAGCCTTTACAAACCTGATCCAATGAGTTCTGTGAGCCGTGGGCTTTGGAGACGAAGGACTATTAGACGTGCTGGGTGATAGTCTGCTGGCTTCTGCTGGACTGGGATTCTTCAAAACTAATTAAGAGTGACATGAGGGCATTAAGAAGCTTCATGAAACAACAGGGGAATTGGCAGGCAAAACAAGGACTGACACTGCACAGGTCATTTCTGGTGAGCGCTGTGTGTGTGTGTGTGTGTGTGTGCTTTTGGATCATGCAGCAACAGTAATTCAGATTTTATTGCAATCCGTCCTTCTATTTGGGTGGGCAGCGAGGAAACAGATCAGCAATAAACCACCAGCATCTCCTCACCAACAACTGTAACACAGGAGCTCTGATCCAAAAGCTAGACAGCACGTTATTATATATATATATATATATATACACACATTCCTGCTTTTAGTCAAGTCAAGTCACCTTCATTTATATAGCGCTTTTAACAATACAGATTGTTTCCAAGCAGCTTTACAGTGATACTTGGAAAATAATGGAGCAGAGATTGTTTTGGCTTTACAGCAGCTCAAGAATAAAGTTCTTGTCCAGCTAAAGTAAGAGTTTTGATTGATTCACTTGCGTTTTAAAAATCGTTAGTTACACGACACCGTTTTAACTGAAAACAGAAAACTTTTAATGCGTTCTGGCCGTTCATTTGCTTGACGTGCACATGCATATTGCTTGTTTAGTCTATAGGTATGCGCGTTGAATATGTATGTCTTTCTTTACAAAGTGACATCACCAAATTACTTGTCTGGCCTGCATAATACAGAATTTCATTGTCTTGTTATCAGAGCATGTTATATAAAAGAAACAAAATGAATGAATGTAAATGTAAACCAAAGAAAAAAGTTTGTCTTTGTAATCTGTAATCAAAATATACTTCAAGGTACACTATGTAACTTTTTCATCAATCCTTCTTCCAAAATGTGTTTTTGTCTTACTCTGATTCACTATGGTAAGCCTGTTTTAGAGCTGTCGGTAGAGCTGCACGATTAATCGTTAAAAGATCGTGATCTCGATTCAACCCCCCACGCGCTCTTAATCCTGCATTTCTACGATTCTGCCAATGATATTCAACGAGATAACGCGCTAGGGGTGGAACGGATCGCACTAGATTCGGTTCGGCACTCATGAGATTCCCAGATTAACTGCTAAATTTAACCATCATAGAGTAAAAGTTCATAATTTGGACGTGTATTGACATGCCAATTTACACATTCAAACACTTTTAATCGCGGAAGAAGAGCCGAAAACCGGGACTCGTGCGTTATCTGTGCGCACAGCCACACACACTCGAAGCGCAGAGAGAGAGAGAGAGAGAGAGAGAGAGAGAGAGAGAGAGAGAGAGAGAGAGAGGTGTGTTTCAGACAGCGCTCGAATGCAGAATTGATTCCTCTTTCTCGTTTCCTTGCCCTTGAACCACAGTCTATGCCTTGAACGGACACATAAACACAAAATTGTCAAAATACCGGCCTAAATGACCATCTCGACAAGTATTCTCTCGTTTATGTCATATGTGAACAGCTGAGAAAGAAACGGATATTTGTCAAAAAAAAAAATGTTTTTTTCGGTCCGTGCAGTCGGTCTTAAAGTAACAGCATACACTTAATATTATATATATATATATATATATATATATATATATATATATATATATATATATATATATATATATATACTGTTTTCTGTGTCATTGATATAAATAAAACAAGTGCAGCTCTAGCTGTCGGAATAGTTTTCACAGGATATTGCGTACATATGTCACTTGCCCTCGTGTGTCTCCTCAAATCCGTAAAAAGAGTAAAGTTGCTCCAGTTGCTTTGCCACGACTCTGGTGTGGGAGGTCAGAGGTTAGTTTAGTGTGTGTGTGTGTGTGTGTGTATAATAATAGTATATCTCCAGGTTAATTGAATACACAGCAGTTGTACTGTTTTATTTGGCTTTGGCTCTGAAATGCATTAAGGAAAGTGTAATTTAGACTTTAAGAACAGCTATATATGGCACAATCATCTGTTTAACTTCAGTCCTCGAGGGTTCTGAGAGGCTTCTGGGTAATCATCATGTGATTAAGTGCTCAGTGTGACACCATTATACAGTCACATGCACTCGGTCTCTTTATGTTGCTGCGAAACTTCAGAAATTCACCACGTCCTGATGTGATTTTTGTTTTAATTATTCCTCTTGCTCATATATGGCTGATTCTATTAAAAACCTGCTGAGAAAATGTTTTTTAACGGTCCTTTGAGATTTGATTTATCCTCTATTTGGCAGGGATTTCCCATTATTATTCCAACTTTAAGAGCCCATGGGGTCATATCAAGAGAAAACAAATTTCCATTGATTGAAAGAGTTTGACATATTCTGCTATAACTTTCAGAGCTCAAAACCTCCTTCCCAGATCAGAAATAGCAGCAAAAATGAATGAACGTCCAGGAAATGTACTTTCCCTGTATAGTGTTTCTTAATGGTACAACTCAAAAACAAGTCCAGAAACAGCCATGAAGTCATGATCGAGAACATATAATGACATAACATTATAAATCAACCTTAATAGATAGAATAAAACATTGTATGACATAAAACTTTTGAAAAGACACCACAGATATTATCTGACACATACATAAAATTATCTCAAAGTACTTGTTATTGTTCTCATAAACACAAATGACAGATCACATGGAAAGAAATCGGATGTGTATCATTATTTTGGATCCGTGCATTAGCTCTTAAAGTGACAGCAGCCTATAAATTCATTAATGTTAATCAAACAACAAAACACAGCTTTAACAAACATGAATCTATATTTAATTTATATTAAATGCCATACAACTTACATTCTCCTGTGAAAGTTCTGTTCGGTCCCTCCTGAGGGTTTATGGGAGTATTAGGTTCTAACAGTATGAGCCACTGTCTGCCAGAGCCCCTGCTCATAATACAGCGCGATTGCACAGATCAATACATGATATTCCCGCGGAGTGGAAGATGATGGCAAATAGCATCGGAGTTGTCATATATCCTATAGTTGTTCTGGGTTTGCAGCTGAAGTTTGTGAGAACTCAGAAGTTTGGTGATTAAATATAATGAGCAGTGGTTCCTCTGACTGGTTGTTAGTCTGAGGTGATTGCTTTGATCTACTGGCAAATTAACACTGAGTTATGTGTAGCTTTTAGTGGAAAATATCCAGTCGGTGTCAGACTGCTTTGGATCAATATCTGCGGAGCCGGTCTCAGGTGATTACCTGCAATTTCCGACCTTAGAAACGTAGAATATTCAAGGATTCATTGACGGCTGTGAGTTTGAATTGTTCTCTGGTGTGTGTGTGTCTGTGTCTATGTGACTCTAATTGTAATGTCATGATGATATGATATACACATTTACTTAGCTATCAAAATCAGTACAGAAATATGGGGTCAGTGCAATTTTGTTATGTTTTTGAAGTCGCTTATGCTTATTTGAAAACAGTAAAATTATGAAATATTAGCAACATTTAAGTAACTTTCTATTTGAATATATAGTCAAATGTAACTTTCTATATGAATATATAGTTAAATGTAATTTATTCCTGTGGTCAAAGCTGAATCTTCAGCATCATTACTCCAGTCTTCAGTGTCACATGATCCTTCAGAAATCATTTGCTGCTATTATATTTCTGATTATTATCAGTGTTGGAAACAATTGCTTGGCTTAATGTCCCCAAATGTTTGAGTTATGCTCTATTTGCTGTCTTTGTTTTCTTTATTCATGAGGTTGTTCGAGATCTGGTTCGATTCACTTATAAGGCAGCCACCTATGTATGTAATAGTCTGCAGAGCAGATCATAGGTTTAGCAACAGAGCTTTATTTCTGCATTAGGCTTTAGCTAGTGTGGATTGAACACTTAGCATGCCTCTTTCCCACGTGGCAGCTCGTGTTTTGAGATCTTGCTCCTCCAGCAGCAGCTTTAGCCTGTATCCGTTCGCTCAGTAAATGTCACTAAGCATTTACCCCAGTGGATTGTCTTTAAAAGCGCACTGATCACTGCTCTGAACATGTCAGCTCACCAACCAATGCCATCCAGTCCCGTCCGGTTACGGATCAGGGATCAGCGGGTGGCTGGAGCTTTGCTTTTTCATGGCCATGCTTTTCATTACAGGCTGTTCGCGCTTCTACGTTTGCACACTTATTATCTGTCTTTCATTTTTGCCGTGCGTTTGGACTCGAGCGTGTCTCGCCATCTGCTAGCAGTCATTCACCGTGAGTTTTACCCCCTGCTGGAGACAAAGACACACATGAGTGCTTAGCCTTTGAGGATTCTTCTTCTGTTCGTGTGTGTGTGTGTTCTCAGCACTGAGTGTGTTGCATGTGCTCATGTCTGTTAATTGAGTAAGAGCTTTCATTTTTAAATTCTAATTAAGGAAAGTTGTAAATCTGTCTCTGAGTGCGAGCGTGTGTCCTTATCAGCCGCTAATTATGCTTCCAGCATCTGAGAAGTCTTGATGTGTGTGTGTGTGTGTGTGTGTGTGTGTGTGTGTGTGTGTGTGTGTGTGTGTGTGTGTGTGTGTGTGTGTGTGTGTGTGTGTGTGTGTGTGTGTGTGTGTGTGTGTGTGTGTGTGTGTGTGTGTGTGTGGCTTCTGTGAAACTTCATCAAGCTCGAAATGCCTGATCAATAACAAATCCAGACATGTTCTCTAGTTTTAGCATGTTTATTATGAGGTTTTATGATCTGAGTCAAAAATTAACTAGTAACACGAGTACAAGATTTTTTGCCCCTAATTGTAATAATGTATTTTGTATTTTATTGATGGATTTGATGTAGCATGTATTGTGGTGATTTTCAGATAGATAGATAGATAGATAGATAGATAGATAGATAGATAGATAGATAGATAGATAGATAGATGGATAGATGGATAGATGGATAGATATGGATGGATGGATGGATGGATGATGGATGGATGGATGGATGGATGGATGGATGGATGGATGGATGGATGGATGGATGGATGGATGGATGATGGATGGATGGATGGATGGATGGATGGATGGATGGATGGATGGATGGATGATGGATGGATGGATGGATGGATGATGGGTGGATGGATGGATGGATGGATGGATGGATGATGGATGGATGGATGATGGGTGGATGGATGGATGGATGGATGGATGGATGGATGGATGGATGATGGATGGATGGATGGATGGATGATGGGTGGATGGATGGATGGATGGATGGATGGATGGATGATGGGTGGATGGATGGATGGATGGATGGATGGATGGATGGATATACTGTATCCAGTGTATATTATAATGGCGTTAAGCGACCGAACACCAGTGGGCGGGGCCTATGATGCGATGATGTATAACTATGCATCGATGTCTTGTTTGGAGGCAGTCATATTCAAATGCATTAGCCCGTTTGACGTCACAGATCCCGCAATATCAAAACAAGCTATTTTTAGAGCTTGATTAAATAATTTGTTTATAACAAGGAGGATTTTGCTGGATTTTTTAATGGTACAAAGACCTCAAGGCAACTCTGATCTCTCATGTCATGACCCCTTTAAAACAGTTGATTATTATATCTAGAGAGACTCTGAACTCTGAGGGAGGAACTATATACAGATCTGGTCCTTCTCTGATTCTCTCTCTCTCTCTCTCTCTCTCTCTCTCTCTCTCTCTCTCTCTCTCTCTCTCTCTCTCTCTCTCTCTCTCTCTCTCTCTCTCTCCCTCTCTCTGCATGAGTGGAATTTTTATGATTGTAAAGGAAAGGAAAGAAAAAGAGGGAAAACCTTAACTTTTTGTATTTCTTTTAAACATATTTTAGAAACGAGTGTTGGCGTGTCTAAGATGCTTTTTCACGTCTTGAGACTGTTTTTTAAATCCATTGCGTTCCCTTCTAGCTGCTTTTTTGTAGCTTTTAACTAAAAATGTTATATCTTTAACGTTTTTGTAAATAAAGAGATCTTAAAGTCAAGCCTCTCTCTCTCTGTTTTCAGATGTACATCCAGACGACCACCCTCACCATCTCTCTCAGCCTCAGCGCGTCTGTGTCCCTCGGGATGCTCTACATGCCCAAGGTCTACATCATCCTCTTCCACCCGGAGCAGAACGTGCCCAAACGCAAGCGCAGCTTCAAAGCCATTGTCACCGCCGCCACCATGTCAGGAAAACTAGTGCCGAAGGGCAGCGACCGGCCCAACGGGGAGGTGAAGACCGAGCTGTGTGAGAGCATGGAGACCAACAGTGAGTATTTCAGAAAATCCCTTTCAAATGAGCGATTATCCACGACCACTTGGTTTTTAAAGGTTAGGAGGCCACCTATAGTGCTGGTTAAAAAAAGACACAAAAACCAAGACTGATTTAATGAATTCCCATTGCTCTACACGACAAGTAGTTAATTTATTAATTCGCACATAGCAGATGTTAATTTGTAATTTTTCTGATTTTCAAAAACTTTTTTTTTTTTTTTTGCTTTGAACCGAGTGCTGTGATTATATTTTTGCAAGTGGGTGGTTTGGTTCAAGGCTTAAAGCTTTTGGATGAAGTTTATTGAAGGGTAGAAAATGAATAGGAAAGATGCTTTGTTAATCCAAGTCTGCTGTAAACGTGTGTGGTCACTGTTGCACTCGATTTCTCGTCTGTAGTGGATTTTTCCCTAAACCTGACTATCTAGCGTCTGCAAATCGACACTTAATAAATAAATCTGGCGTCTTCAAATCGACACCCATAGCGTCTTCCAATCGACACTTAATAACCTTTATACTTTAGCTCACTGCGTCTTCCGTCGACAACTGGCCGAGTCTCTTACTCTAACTTACGTGCTTCCCTAAACTGACCTGCTGCGCATCAGTAATAACAGACAGACTTTCAGCAAATGTCCTCTAAATGCTTTAATAACGGCCGGGAGAGTGTTCGAGCAGTTCTCAGAGAAACTCTCCCAAGAAGAATCAAGGCCGGAGAATCTCAGACAAATTCCATTGAGAATCCCACAGTGCACAAGAATACAACAGTTTTTATAGTATAGAGGTATGGCATAAATGTCAGGCTGCATTACATAATTTCCCCACTATTTGATTGGTTCTTCATATGCAAACCCCTCTGTTACTAGGCAGAGACGTCGTTAGGCCTATTTTAGGGGGGAAGCTACCCCAAAATGTTCCTAAGCCCCCCTAAATGATAATAAGAACAACAATACAAACAACAAACAACAATAACAATTCAGGTTACTTTATGATATAAAAGAATCTCAACTCTCAGATTATTTCAATTTTATTACGAAATTCAAACAATAAATACCATTTTGGCGTTTGTAAATGTTACGTGACAAACCCCTAGCGCACGTGAACCGATCATCTCTACTAGCTAATAGTAAAAAAAGACACGAACACTGTTGAAAGATACAGTAGGCTAGTAGGCTACAACTTACCGAAATGTATAATATCAATCAATCAGTGTTTTTTATCAGCTTAAAGGTCAATAACATAGCTGGAGAACAATTATGTCACATTTACCTCAGGAAAGCCACTTAATGAACATAATATAGGCTATAGCACGTAGTTGGCAAGAAAAAAAAGAGCTATAGAGAGTATTTTGCTAAATATGTGTTCTATATTACATATTTATTATATTTTACTTATATCATTAAATAAAGTTATTATAATAAAAAAACGCATTATATTTAATTTGAGTTATTTTTAACCTTAAATAATACAGCCAGACCAGTTGATAGGGCTGTCTGTATGTTTAATTTAATTTGAGTTATTTTTAACCTTAAATAATACAGCCAGACCAGTTGATAGGGCTGTCTGTATGTTTAATTTAATTTGAGTTATTTTTAATCTTAAATAATACAGCCAGACCAGTTGATAGGGCTGTCTGTATGTTTAAAGCATTAGGTGAGTTGTTTTTTTCTTGAGAAAAATTAGCGCCTATCTTGAGTAGCCTACCTAATATTTATCCAAATGAGTCAATATTAAATCAAATTACAATAATTGAATTGAATTGAAATAATAAAAAAGCGTAGCTTACCAGAAATTGTACCATGCACCATAAAATTTACATATAATTTTACACTTATGCTATACTAAAGCCTGAAATGGGCACTTTTTGTGACAGCAACCCTATAATTTTTTATCAAAGATGTGACTTAACTTCAGAATTTGAACTAATATCAGTATTCTTATAATTACTCTGAACATTTCTGACTAAGTTCAACAAACATTAAATTACTTATTCATAAACTTAAATAATTAATAAAAATGTAGGTGTGACGGGGTTGAGACTAGGGTAACAGGGTTGAAGATGGTAACGGGGTTGAAGAGACAAATACAGCTAAACATATACATAGTTGTTTTATACTCAAATTCACTGTAAGATTTTCTATAAACACAAGTTACAAATACCCTGGGGGCTAAGCCCCCCCCCCCCCCCGTCTTCCAATTCTAGTGACGTCCCTGTTACTAGGTAAAGCAAACTTTGTTTTAATGATGACTTAATTTGTTAATCACAAGATTCTAACTGTCTAGTTTAATTTCCCAAACTATGTTATTTATACACGCACACGCACACACTCAAAGTCACAAGTTTTCCATTGGTTTCGTACAGTACATCCTGTTCCAATGTTAGATGTTAAATAAGGTTAGATGTTAGAAACATGGTTAGTTTAATATATAGTTTAAAATTTCTACGACACGTCACATTTATCTCTATTTTTCCTCCAGATGTTCGGTAAATGCTCCATCTGTATGTTGAACAGCTGTTTACTACAGAATGGTAAACTTAACCAAACACAAGTCTTGTTTTAAGCCCAAAAGTTTCCGCTGAGATGTTTGCCGGAAGTAGACAGGCAAAGTAAAGCGTGACATCAATGTCTTGGGTCTGATTAGCATATCCGACTAGCTGCGTTATTTGCCAGCTTGATAAAAAAAAATTGGCTCTTTTTTATTTTTTTATTTTTTTATTTTTTGTTCTGCAAAGTGTGGGATTATGGAGTGTTGAAAATTTAATCACTCAGAAGTGATCCAAAGCTTTGAGGGGAAATAAGCCCATTTCATCAAGCCAATTACTTTGCTGTGTGCCGTGGGTGACGCTTTGCCTTCTGAAACATTAAAGAACAACTCATGTGTCAGTATCAAGACCACCCAAAACTAAATTAGGCAAGTTTGTATTTGATGCTAGGCCTTTTTGCCACTTTTATTTAGTAAAGAGAGGATTCAGAGGAGGGAACGGGAAATAAAATTCATTTCAGTGAATCCGTTCACCAAAATTATTAATTCTGTAACCCTTTTACATCATTACGTCAGTAACGTCTGTCTGTTTGTGTGTTATTAATGAATCATTGAATCATTCATTCAACAGATTTGTCTTTCACAACCTAAACAATACTTTATTATTCGTAATTCAAATTGAAGAGTGTTTATTAAAAGAAGACACTCAATTGAATGGAAAAATAACCAAAAGATTAATTCACCAAGAACTACTAGACAAATTTAAACTTGTTTGCATGAGAATATGTTTGATATTAAACATAAAATGCCAACTTGATTTGATTTTTGGCCTTTTTGACACATTTATGACCAGTTCGTTCACTCAAAAGATTCGTTCTAAAACACTGATTCATTCACAAAGAACACAACATCGCAAACTGCTCAATTTAAACTTGTTTTCATGAAAACATAGTAGACATGCTTCAAGTAGACAAGCTTTAACACAATTCTTTGAGCGTCACATCTTGTGATGTTAACTGTCAGGGCTCACTAGTTTGTCATGGTATTGCTGTTCATTTATTTATTGAAAAAAGGACTCAAATAAGAAGGACTCGCAATGAAACCTTGCAGAAATGAATCTTTTTGGTGATTCACAAGATTCACTTAAATGAATCAAGATCTCCACCACTTCTCATTCCCTCCTCCAAGTCCTCTCTTTACTAAATAAAATTGGCAAAAAGACCAAGAATCATATAAAAGCTTGTCTAATTTAGTAGGGATAGGCAAAATCTGGAACAAATTAAACTGCCGTTCAAAAGTTCGGGATTAGTTTATTTGATTACATTGGGGAAAAAAACAGTAATATTGTGAAATATTATTACAATTTAGATGAACTGTTTTCTATTTGAATCTATTTTAAAGTGTAATTTCTTTCTGCGATCAAAGCTGAATTTTTAGCATCATTACTCCAGTCTTCAGTGTCACATGATCCTTCAGAAATCACTCTAATATGATGATTTGATGCTCAAGAAACATTTCTGTTGAAAATAGTTTTTTTTTTTTTTTTTAAGGATTCTTTGACTATATAAAGTTCAATCTGAAATAGAAAGCTTGGTAACACTTTATAATAACTGCACGCTATTAATCATTAGTTAAGCATCAGTAAACAGTTAATTTGTCATTTATAAAGCATTAATAGACATTACAAAGCATGAATAGTCACAAAATAGTTAACTGACCACTACTAAATGCTTTATAACTCCCTGAATCTACTTCATTTACTTACACTTTCTAAGTGACCTTATTAATCAATGACAACACCTAGTTTGTAAATAATGGCAAATAATGTAACTGGTTTGTAAATAATGCTATACTTCATTTAGAGATGATAAATTGATCATTAATAAAGTATGAAAATACAATTATTAAACACATTATAGATATGCTTATAAATCAAGAATAAAGCATGTATAGCTGGATTTATAAGCTGCTTATTAATGCTTTATAAATGATGAATTAACTGTTTAGTAATGCTTAACTAATGATTAATAGCATGCAGTTATTATAAAGTGTTAACGAAAGCTTTTGTAACATTATACACTACCGTTCAAAATTTTGGGCTCAGTAAGAATTTTCTATTAATCAAAAAAAAAAAAAAAAAATTCAACATTGATAATAATAATGAATGTTCTTTTAATAATAACTTCTTTTAAAAAAATATCACAGATCCCAAACCTTTGAATGGCAGCGTAGATGAAATTACATATGAGCAGTGACCATAAAACAATGGAGTTGTTGAAATGCACATGCAGTGGAGTGAGAGTGAATGTGATTCTCTGATGTGCTTTCCCCTCCAGCAGCTTCTTCCACCAAGATGACGTACGTCAGCTACAGCAATCATGCCATCTGAAGAGGGCCACTCTCTGTGGGCGGAGCCGAGGGCCGGCCCGTCTGAAGCGGCGCGGTCATGTGACATGCGCTGACCTGGAACGGGCATCTGAGCATGAGATTTTTATATCGTTCTGCATCAATCTAAAACCCGCAGCATCCTGGGAGACGAACGGACATACGGGACCTTCCAGTGAGACTGCGTTCAAGAGCTACCGATCCTGCCATGAACACACAAGTGAACACGCACACACTCACAAAACTGAAGGTGCAGGCTTGCAGTCATACGAAAAAATTACTTTCCACAAATAATCGTGTAAGCATTCTGCCGACGGAAACATTCACGGTTAACTTTGGAAATGTGGATGTGTAAAAATAAAAAAAAGAGAAAATATATGAAAACTAACACAGTCGAACTATGTTTGTTGTTATTGTATTTTTGTGGTCGTGCAGATTTTTTCATTCTTGTCCCACTTTGTCAGAAACCTGCATTCTGAGATGACGTGTCTTGTATTGGCTGACCGCGGGGTTGTGAAGCTGTAAAATGCCATGGTTGAAGCATGCTAGTTTTTATACCAAAAAAAAAATGAAGATTTATTTATAATAAAGGAATGTTTTGCAAATGTGCAGCGTTGTTAGATGTGTATTTGACAGTCAGATTTGTTTCTCGTTTCTCTCATTCATATTCAATCACCTCCACGGTCCAAAAACTGTTGCGCGCAAAACTCCATAAATGACTGGAAAAGTCACATAGATTCATTGGCCAAATAATGCGGGATCAACATAAAAATACTGCAGTGTTTCGAAATAGTGCTTGGTGCGAACACGTCAAAATGCGAGTTATAGTTATAGAAACTATGAATCATTCATTCAACAGATTTGTCTTTCACAACCTAAACAATACTTTATTATTCGTAATTCAAATTGAAGAGTGTTTATTAAAAGAAGACACTCAATTGAATGGAAAAATAACCAAAAGATTAATTCACCAAGAACTACTAGACAAATTTAAACTTGTTTGCATGAGAATATGTTTGACATTAAACATAAAATGCCAACTAGATTTGATTTTTGGCCTTTTTGACACATTTATGACCAGTTTGTTCACTCAAAAGATTCGTTCTAAAACACTGATTCATTCACAAAGAACACAACATCCAAACTGCTCAATTTAAACTTGTTTTCATGAAAACATAGTAGACATGCTTCAAGTAGACAAGCTTTAACACAATTCTTTGAGCGTCACATCTTGTGATGTTAACTGTCAGGGCTCACTAGTTTGTCATGGTATTGCTGTTCATTTATTTATTGAAAAAAGGACTCAAATAAGAAGGACTCGCAATGAAACCTTGCAGAAATGAATCTTTTTGGTGATTCACAAGATTCACTTAAATGAATCAAGATCTCCACCACTTCTCATTCCCTCCTCCAAGTCCTCTCTTTACTAAATAAAATTGGCAAAAAGACCAAGAATCATATAAAAGCTTGTCTAATTTAGTAGGGATAGGCAAAATCTGGAACAAATTAAACTGCCGTTCAAAAGTTCGGGATTAGTTTATTTGATTACATTGGGGAAAAAAACAGTAGTATTGTGAAATATTATTTCAATTTAAATTAACTGTTTGTGTTTTCTATTTGAATCTATTTTAAAGTGTAATTTATTCCTGTGATCAAAGCTGAATTTTCAGCATCATTACTCCAGTCTTCAGTGTCACATGATCCTTCAGAAATCATTCTAATATGATGATTTGATGCTCAAGAAACATTTGTTGAAAACAGTTATGTCCATTTTTTTTTTCAGGATTCTTTGACTATATAAAGTTCAATCTGAAATAGATAGCTTGGTAACACTTTATAATAACTGCACGCTATTAATCATTAATTAAGCATCAGTAAACAGTTAATTTGTCATTTATAAAGCATTAATAGACACTGTTTCGAAATAGCCTTAACATTATATATACATGCTCGGTGCGAACACGTCAAAATGCAAGTTATAGTTATAGGAACTATGAAAACATTCCTCTGATGCGAAAGCCTCTATAGATCTGGGTTGATTAAGAAAGAATAATCCTAAACAGAGTTTGTTTGTTTAAAGGTTTTGCACTGTGTGTTCTTTATGGAACCATTGATGCCAATAAAGAACCCCCCTAAAAAGCAATTACATTGGAAATGCATCAATTTTACAGCTAAAATAACTCTCTCTCTATGGGCCCTATCTTACACCCAGCGCAATTGACTTTGTACACCGACGCATGTATCATTCCTATTTTGCACCCGCGCAAAGCGCGCTTTTCCCTCCACAGAAGCACATCGCTAAACTAGGGAACGAACTTGCGCTCCCTGGGCGGTTCAGCGCAAAAAAGGAGGCGTGTTCCGGCGCAAACGTTCCTTCATGCTATCTTGCAGGTTTAGAAAACAATTCCGCCACTAACCAGGAAAAAATAGTTTAAAGTCAGTGGCGCGTTGCGCATGTTATTCATATGCTATATTAAGGGGCGCATGCTTGGCCATAATCAATGTAGCGTGTGCACAACGCGCATACACTTTGCTTCTCTCATCTACACAGAAGCAGCAGTTTTCATTTTTGCAAATCATACATTATTACGATAGATAGATAGATAGATAGATAGATAGATAGATAGATAGATAGATAGATAGATAGATAGATAGATAGATAGATAGATAGATAGATAGATAGATAGATAGATAGATAGATAGATAGATAGATAGATAGATAGATAGATAGATAGATAGATAGATAGATAGATAGATAGATAGATAGATAGATAGATAGATAGATAGATAGACAGACAATTTAATATAAAAGCATACATCTAGCTTACACATTTACCCAAATTACCATACGCCTTTTTAACCGAAGTTAATTTGGGTGGGTTTCTCCATCCCCAACGTCCCTGACGAGAACGTTGCTCTCCTCGGCGGTGAATCGCTCCTGGCGCGCGCCTGGCAAATCTGCCGTTACAATAGGAATCCGCTTTAGAAAAAGCGCGTCTGCTCTTAAAGGGAATGTGAGATGACGCTCTGATTGGTTTATTTCACGTTACGCCCAAACCACACCTATGAATAATGAAGCTACTTCAGACCAACCCATTTTAGATTTGCGCCTGGCGCAAGAGTCATTTATCCCGTCGGGAAAAAAGCAACAGCGCCAAGACCCGCCTACAAAGTTACTTGCGCTTTGCGCTTTGACACTTGCGTTTCAGATCGTTAAAATAGGGCCCTATATAATATGAGCTTCACATTTCTGCTATTAAACTTTCTGGAATGCCTTCCCCTACAGATCTACTCAACTGTGCGGATTATGAGATAATAATCCTAAAAAGAGTTTGTTTGTTTAAAGGTTTCTTCATGGAAACATTGATGCCAACAAAAAAAAACGAAAAGAAATTACATTGGAAATGCATCGATTTTACAGCTAAAATAACTCTCTCTGTATATAATATGAGCTTTCTGGAATGCCTTGCACCATAGATGTCCTCAATTTAATGAATTACTGGGCTGATTATGAAATAATGATCTTGAAAAGAGTTTATTGTTCAACTTTTCAGTCCTTGCTCCACTTGACAGGGCTTTGATGAGCACTGAGACTGAGTCCAATCCAGCAGTGAGAGGACATGTTGTGTGTGAGACGACCTTGGCTAGAGTCCTGACTGACAGCACAGCGCCTGTGGCACGACCACCTCCCGCTCCTGTGGAACCATACAGCAGGTGTTGAGTGAAACTCGAGGCTGTCGGTTTGCCCCGCGCACTAATCCCTGATATCTCCACCAAGCTAATTGAATTACTTTGCCCCCGTACAAACGAGATTCAGAGAACATCCAATCTCACGTCTCTCTTCCCTTCCGTCTGCCTCGCTCGCACTTAGATATGTCAGTCAGGGAGTAAAGAGGCAGATATCGTCTTGGGTAAGACCATAATCAGCGCACTCGTCTTTTGGAGGGATGCGGTTGCCATGGCAGCCTAACAACTGTTGTGTGTTTAGACCTTGATCTCCTCTGGGTTTTCTCTACGGCCATTTTCACACTCGATCTGACTGCTTGATCTGAAACAGGCACAAAGGAATGCAATCGACATCTGGTTTCTTAATATTTGTATTAATACTTTGTTAATATTTTACAGAGAGCCTAAAGTGGTGATGGTGATGGAAAAAGTCAATTTTAATGCTTTCATGAAAGAAACTCAAAGTTTCTTGGGGGAAAGCAAAACTATAATATATAGTTTTAAATATGTATTATTTAAAGCTGCATTCCGTAACTTTTTGGGGTTAAAAATTATCCAAAATAAATTTTTGAGCAAGTACATAAGCAGCCAGTGTTCAAAACTATCTGCTTGCCGTAGCTCGACTCAAAACGGTAAGCTTGTAATAATGTTTTTAACTCCAGTGGTATACTGGTGGATTTCCACGGGAAATTTGAGCATGGGTCATTACGTCACATCTGTCCACATAAAGAAGAGTCTCGGCTAGTAGGCTATGAGTGTGAGGTAGTGATGGGGACGAGACCGCCTATGCCGAGTCCGAGTCAAGACCGAGTCTTTGAAGGGTCGAGACCGAGTCCGTTGGTTTTCAAATTCAGTCGAGTCCGAGTCAAGACCGAGTCTTTGAGGAAGCAAGTCCGAGTCGAGACCGAGTCTTTAGGAGTCGAGACCAAGACCATAAAAAAAGGTCAGTTTTCATATTCATGATTTAATATCACCCCAGTTAATAATCAACAGTTAGGCCTACAGACTAAGCTAGATTGGGAATTGTTTAGAGGAGCAGTCTTAACGTCTTAATATGGACTATGCTTTTACTATCATTAAAAAAATCCCTACCACATGCATCATCTTCGGCCTATTTTTCTAAACTGCTTCAACAGTGCTGCTCTGTCATCAACATGTTAAGCCCACCCTGACTTTTTTAATCATAGTTAGGACATGCAGAGCAAATTAAAATTTTCTAGTGGTATGTATTCTAGTGGACTAGTGATGGGGACGAGACCACCTATGCCGAGTCCGAGTCAAGACCGAGTCTTTGAAGGGTCGAGTCCGAGTCAAGACCGAGTCTTTGAAGGAACAAGTCCGAGTCGAGTCTGAGAAAGCAGAAATCGGTACTACATCACTAGTGTGAGGATGTTGGAGGTGGAGATTTATAGCCTTTTCTCACGGCAATTGATATAATTAATAATAATAATATCAATAATAATATCAATTTGATGGCGGATTCAGAAAGGTTCAAACGACAATCACCAACTGGAGATTCACATGTTGTAAAACGCAAAAGACTTCGGACTTTGGAGAAAAAAAGAGACTGCAACCGGCCCGTGCGAAAACAAGGATAAATATCAGAAGGGCATTAAATATGGTCACGCAATGCTGATGTTGTTAACATTAACAATTTGAGAACAAAGTATAATTAGCACGGTTTGACGTGATATGATAAGCGTTAGATTTATCGCGATATGATAAGCGTTAGATTTAATCAGCGCGATTTACTGCAATGCTTTTTTCCTTTAGTTGGGCAGAACAAAAGTGGATAATACTTACGTGTTCAGATGACATTTTCCGGTGAAAATTCTTATGTTGGTTATACTTCCAAAAAGTAGAATCTCTGTGATGCTGAATGCCAGGATCTACACCGGCGGCGACTGACAGCCGCACATTCTCCTCAAAACATTGGATTCATCCGCGCTGTGCCGTGCCGAGGCACAACCCACGAAAAGTTGATAATTCCTCGAACAACTGCAATTGCAGATTTTGAACAGAGATGGCGACAAAGAGGAAAAACTACAGACTGCAGCTTTAATATAAAATATATTTTTTTCCTCCAATCTCATATTCCCGTGTCCCTTTAGGTGTTCTGTTAAATATTAATAAAAACATATTAATAAAGCTGATCTGAACCAGATGTCAATTGCATCCCTTTTTGTTATTGAAGTATTTGTCCTTTTGGATTTACAACCGAATTTTTCGCATAGACAGACTTTGCGAGAGATGCAAAAAAAACAAAAAAAAATGGCACTAATGATCATCATGATTTTTAATCCAAAAATTCATATAAGCACTATATCTAAACCATTATGATACTCTAGTCTAAATGCATCCACGATTCAAAATTATTCCAGTGGAAATGTTTCCTCAAGCAGAGAACTGTGAATTCAGATAAGTTTATCTTTTCCTTTCTGTGTTTCTTCCTCAACTTTGCTTCTCTCCCGACTCGTGGAAAGCTATTTTTGTGTGTGTTAGTTTTGCCTAATAAGATTTAGCTACAGTGAAAACCAGAATAATTTTGAGTCGAAGCGCCGCTTATTGTTTGCGGGACCTAGAATGTCCGTCCCCAAAGGAGGATGAGGCGGGAAATAAGTTTAATCTCCAGACTTCCAGCTGCCAGATAGCGACACAATTGCACCCGAATATGAACGTATGATATATTTTGTCAGTTGTTATATGAGACATAATCTCTCCGGGGAACCTGTATGAAAGAGGAACTTATGAGTGAGAGAAGCTCCAAAAGCCCATGCAAAACTCTGCGTTTACTGTCTTGACATTCATCTTTTTCTCCTCCACAATATTCAATCTCAAAGGTATGTTGATATCTATTTTAGCTTTTTTTCTACGCTATATTTAAAATTTAATCTTAAAATATACCATTTACTTATATCATTGTTTGCAATTTGATATCTAACCAACATTAATGACTTTGTAATATGATGTATGCGCATGACGTCACAGTTGGGCCGAGTGACTGTGGTTACGCCAACTGAGTAAAAAGACTTGGCGGCAGCATTTGTTTTCATTGTGAATGCTGCGGAAAACACACAAAAAACATCTAAAACAAGAAAAGAGCTTTGAGATTTGAGGTATATTTTTTGCGGACTGCCGATACAGAACAGAGAAGCAAATGGATCGCTGCAATACACAGAAACAACTGGACTCCAGGCAGCAAAAGGTGGATTTGCAGTTATCATTTTGTGTCAATATGCTGAATTTTGGGGGGAAATAATACCCTATATATTGTATTGACTACTCATCAATTAAATATTTAGCATCGCATATTCTGCAAAATTGGATGTTTTTAGATAAACACTGACAAAAAAACTATACAAGTTTTAGGGCTGGACGATATGATGATTTATATATATCATTGATATAAGTGATCACATGGATTTAGATATACCTATATTATATTTATATAAAGCGTTCACAGGTAAATTTGCTTTATGTATTTCCCCGGCGTTGAAATCAGGCTCATATAAATGTCAGGAAACACGATTCCTGGCTGCATGTCAATATCCATGATCACTGGATCTTTGGTAAGTTGTAATGAACACTATATCAAGTCCAACCTTTAGTTTAAATGGATAATCGTTTGTTTTACTCAAGTTTTCGCAGTTTCCTCTATTAAAGGTGAGAGATGTTAATGTGGTGACTTGTAAGATGCTGATTCTATCGGGTGTGTGCATGGAGCTTAGCCAGCATCAGTTTGATAAATATTACAACCTCCTTGTGTTTAAAACATTAACAGAACAGAACAGAATCCGAAGGCAAAAAATCCTGCTGTCAGAATCTGTTCCCCCACCCATAAGATGAGAGATGCTGTAGTGACATAAAAGATTCTGATTGTGTTCTATGTGTTGAAGGAGCTTAACCAGCATCCGTTTAAAGATTTATTTTTATCCTTTTATCATGATGGGACAGTATGAAGACAAAAAACGAAGTGGGAGAAACAAAGAGAGGAGGACAGGATCAGGAAAAGGCCAGGAGCCAGGACTTGAACTCGGGTCTCCTGAAGCACAGCTGTGTTATATGTCAGTGCGTTGCCCATGACGCTATCTGCAGGAGATAGAGGAGGAAGGATTTCTTTTAATATTAGAACCTCATGTTGTAAGAAACATGAACAGAATCCGACGGCAAACAATCCAGCTGTCGGAATCCGTTCCCCCACCCATAAGATGAGAGATGTGGTGACTTGAAATATGCTGATTCAGTCACACTTCAGCTCTTCTGAAGGAGTGTGTTCCGGTGGGAAAGTGACGTCAATGCATTCCCTCTGTTTTCATAGTGAATTCTGATTGGTCTACTTCATTGTATTTATTTGCATATTCAATTGTAATTGGTCTTGGTTTTGCTTGCATCTAATTTACCCGTCTACAACAGAATTTACATTGCACATCATTTGTTGATTCTCATGCACAAATATACACTATTTAATTCATAGTGAACCTAAACTTCCCTAAAACTTTATAGTCATTTATTTTTTATAGAATATTGCAGTATTTATTATAAGTGAATTATCGTGCACATCCTTATTATTATTTTTTCATGTTCCTCATAATCTTGAATCAGAATAATTTACCCTCCCTCTTACAGCTCTTCTCTTCTCTGATGATAAGCCCACATTTGTTCTTGTTCCCGAAGCCGTTTCACTCGGATATACGTCACAATAGAGAAGAAACGAGTAGCGCAACTTCCATTTCATGCTGACTTTAACACTTCCTTTACGAAATCTAGTGTTTTAGATTTAGTATTTAGTATAGAGTTAGTATTGTACTAAAGCTCCTCGGTCTTGTTGTTCTGTTATTTTTTCACAGCTTTGTGATTTCTCTCCCTTGGCTTCGGTAAAAGAAAACGAACATATGAATGACTCCAAAACATTTAGAAAAACACCACACCTGAGACACGCGAGCTGTCAGAAATGCCATTGCTGTCAATCATCCCGTCTCCATGAATGCCGTCGAGACGGAAGCGTTACTGGTGCTTCATCTGGTTAATTACGATCGGAGCACTCGGGATTTTATGGCATGTGAACACACACATGCTGCCTGAGACAGGAGCGCACTGAACCACTGCCTTCTAAAAACCATCATTAACTCTTATTAATACAAATGTAAGTGCTTGTGTCTTAAAAATAACATTGTAATAATTTTTTTGCATGATAAGTTAGTGTTTCATAAACATATTTCACTGTATACCCATAATGCTTTTTCCCCATGTTCTTCTTAAGTGTGTAATATTTCTGTTTGAGTATGAAAAAGGTCTGCAAAAGTTATCAGTGTCAGTGTTTCTGAACTTCCTGAAACGCCTCCATTGTAGTCTTGAGTTTCTTCCGGGAATGAACACGTCATAATATTCCTCATTTAAATAATTCATACGCAGAATAAAGGGGCGGGCCTGGTTGAGTTAGTTAGTAGTGTGTTAAACTGGCGGTTATGGTAAGGGGCATGACATTTCCCAAACACACTCGAAGTGCTCGACCAATCACAACACACTGCCCCAGCCGACCAATCAGAGCACACTGTGCTTTTCAGAAGGAGGGGCTTCATAGAGACAGGGACTAAACAGAGCGTTACTGACAGACTGGGAAGAGAGGAGCTGCAAAATAATAAAAATGTGTTTTTGAACATTCAAGCATGAAAACCTGTTCTAGTAGAGACTGAAATCAAGACTTTAAAAAAGGGCTATTTTTTATGTCGCTGTGCCTTTAAGACATTGCATGTGAAATGAGCAGCTCAGCTGTGCTTTGCTCTGCTAACCAGGAGCTGTGTTTTGCTGTTTGGGTCCAATAAAGTTTGCATCTCATCTTCATTTCTTACATTGGGAATCTTTAGAAGCGTCAGCAGAGCTGTAGGTGCTACACAACCAAGATCAGCACAAGGTTTGGCAGACTTTCCATGTTTTACTCTTATCATTAGTTCTGCTGAATCACAGTATCCTACTTTCTCCTTAGCTCAAATGACTGGCAGGACCAAATTGAGCATCAAATAAAAAGTTATTTGTGGGTTTTCGTGTGTTATTGTTTTGAATATGTCATATTTTTGATGCTTCTTTAAATAGATGGTCTTTTTGGGCTGTGAGGGAAAGTTATACAGTATATTTTCATTGTACATCTCACTGTTTTATCCTAAATTATCAAGGTAACTTTGATTTGAATCTCTGTTCTCTAAGTTGTGCAATGATAATAGTGTTTTACATGAAATTGTACATGTGTATCTCAACAAACTTGTCAGTCATGCTCTTAAAATGCCGGCATGAAGCCCTCTTCTCATAGCAGTACGATAGGCAGCCCAAGGCTCGCTGTATGTGGGCTCACAGGCAGATCCTCTCATCTTGACAGCATCGCTGAGAAATGGCCGCATGCTGCAAAAATCCCAAAGCTGGCAGAGATCTGCGCTTGTGAAGCTCGTGTTTGTCATGCTCGGCTGCGGTCGTGTTCCCTTCATGCAAGCCAAACTCTGAAAAATGAACAAGGTTATGTTTTTTTGTTTTTTTTTAAGTGGGAAAATTTTTGTAGAAAGCCTCTGATTTATGATCTCAGATATATTAGGGAGATACAAAAAAGTTTGCAGAAATTCTGAAGAATTTATTTGATATTTTATTGCATTTATTAATAAAAATGTTCTTTTGGTTAAAGCACTTTTTAACAGCAAAAATGTGTTATTTAAGCTGTAAATCAACATTTTAGTAAAGGTGGGTGATATTATTGGTTCACCTAATTACATAACCAGCCAGCTCCAGCATTTTTGATCATTTTCACAAAAATGTCATGGCACCCCAGAATATTTTGTTGTATCAATATCTGAACATGCAATATATTACAAGACAGAAAAGAGCCTCTGCTTTTAAACAAACAAACAAACAAAAATGCATGCATTCTTTTTTATCAACACTTGAATGTTTGAAAGTTTCATAAAAAAGCAAGCAGATCATGTGTCCGGATGGGATTCAGAACGATGATCAAAACAAGGACCGAGTAGATCGAGTCCATCGACACCCCCAAAGCTTCACAGTCCTGTACCTCGTTCTGGGTCGTCATTTCATTCAGTAACGTTACGTATTTTTGATTTATATGCTGTTGAATGTCTAATGGTCGTGTTATTTGACATGTGCGTAAGCAATGCTTCTATCACTTGTCTCTGCATCTTCTTCGCCTGTGTTTTGATCCAGAGATTCTGTAATCTTTTAGAAAAGGCATAATAGCGCCGCCTATAGTAGAACAGTTAAAACATGGAATGGCTGGGAAGCGTTGTGTCATAAATGATGCAAAGAAATCCATCAATGGTGGGGAAAGAGTTAATACCTAAAACGTTTTTACAGAAATTAGGTATTTTTGCAGTTATACTACACTGTATTTATCTACAGTTATGAGAACTGAGAGTAAAAAACTCTTAATGATCCTAAAACTAGTTTATTGCATTTGTTTGTACAGATTCAATGTGGGTGTTTAAGATACTAGAACTGAGATTTTGATTTAAGGCCCTTGAGGAGAAAGTGAATTATTTAGACAAACCCACCCTTTTCTTAAGGAGTCATTGACCTTTTACCATAAAATCTGCAAAACTCATGTAAATCCCTTCGGCTTCGTCTCCTGTTGCTTGATGAATTCCGCCTCCCTCTGTGTTTTCTGACCTTCGGGCGATATTCAGGGTTATTGATTTAAAACCGGCTGCTCTCCGGTGCTTTGGACTGTGACACTTTCAAGCTGCAGACCAAAGGATGCAAGAGCATCTCTGCAGAAAGTCAGAGCCTCACTTTGAGTTCCCAGCCGATCAATTGGCAAAGTGGACATCAACAACCTTCCCAGAAAAAATCCTGGTTTTACAACACAAGGCTGGTTGTTAGAAGGCTCCGCAGTACTAAGTAGTTTGTTTTATTAATGTAAATTATGAATGGAATGGGAAATATTACAAAAAATAAAAATAAAACTAAGCAATTCAAAATACTATAGTATCTCAATGATAGGCTACTAAAATAAACGTGCTGTGCATGTCAGCTTCAGGCATAAAGTAATCTGATTACGTAATGCACATCGCTTTTAATGCGTTACTTTACTCGTTACTCCAAAAAAGTAATCTGATCACATATTGCTTGTTACTTGTAATGTGTTACTTTGCTCGTTACATCAAAAGAGTAATCTGATTACATAATGCACGTTATTTGTAATGCGTTACTTTACTCGTTACTCCAGAAAAGTAATCGGATTACATATTGCTTGTTACTTGTAATCTGTTACTTTGCTTGTTACATCAAAAAAGTAATCTGATCACAAATTGCTTGTTACTTGTAATGTTACTTTGCTCGTTACATCAAAAAAGTAATCTGATTACATAATGCACGTTATTTGTAATGCGTTACATTACTTGTTACTCCAAAAAAGTAATCTGATTACATATTGCATATTACTTGTAATGTGTTAATTTGCTTGTTCCATTACGTCATTACGTAATGCACGTTACTTTTAGTGTTACTTTACTTGTTACATCAAAAAAGTAATCTGATCACATATTGCTTGTTACTTGTAACTGTTACTTGGCTCGTTACATCAAAAAAGTAATCTGATCACATATTGCTTGTTACTTGTAATCTGTTACTTTGCTTGTTACATCAAAAAAGTAATCTGATTATGTAATGCACGTTATTTCTAATGCGTTACTTTACTCGTTACTCCAAAAAAGTAATCTGATCACGTAATGCATGTTATTTGTAATGTGTTACTTTGCTTGTTACATCAAAAAAGTAATCTGATCACATATTGCATGTTACTTGTAATGTGTTAATTTGCTTGTTCCATTACGTAATGCACGTTACTTTTAATGCGTTTCTTTACTCGTTACTCCAAAAAAGTAATCTGATCACGTAATGCATGTTATTTGTAATGTGTTAATTTGCTTGTTACATCAAAAAAGTAATCTGATTACATATTGCATGTTACTTGTAATGTTACTTTGCCCTTACATCAAAAAAGTAGTCTGATCACATATTGCATGTTACTTGTAATGTGTTAATTTGCTTGTTCCATCAAAAAAGTAATCTGATTACATATTGCATGTTACGTGTAATGTGTTAATTTGCTTGTTACATTAATAAAGTAATCTGATTGCATAATGCGTAACTTTACTTGTTACTCCAAAAAAGTAATCTGATTACGTAATGCATGTTACTTGTAAAGCAAATGAAAAAATATAAAAATAATAAGCAATTCAAAATGCTACATGTATTATAGTATCTCAATGATAGGCTACTTAAATAAACGTGCTGTGCATGTCAGCTTCAGGCATGCTCAAATCTCCACTTCTTTTCTGGATTACGATCAGCTACTTTAAAAGCAGTGGCCCGTTATCGTAATGACTCCAGACCTGGTCAAATGTGAGCCTCAGAGAACCCACAGCAATTTTCCACACATAAAACTTTTCAGCCCCAACGGGATTTTTCCTTCTAATGGCAGACACTAGGGACAGCAATGCGGTTCGGCTCCATTTACAAAGTGCCGAGAGCCTTTTCACTCCGAGCTCACTGCGAGTCATGACACATCTGCTGAGCGGTTTGTTGTCAGTCACACACTTTGGCGAAGTTTTAATGAAGGTGCTGCTTTTGGTCCTCGAGTCCACAGGGCTGTTAGAGCCGACGTGCCCGTGTTGGCTTGTGCATTGATGATCCCACTGAATAGGTGTCTCTGAGACGAATTTTTCGCCATGTACATTGTGTGATATTTCATTCATCTCGGTGTTGAGTGAGAGAGAAAGGTGGGGATGATTGAAAAACGAGATGTGGATGACACTGCTCAGTTACAAAGGCAGATGTAAGGGTGGAGTGGGTTTATGGTCCATGTTACATTGATGGTAGAGGAACTGAACTTGGCTAATAACCAGCCGTGAAGGGGGAAACATGTCGCTGATGCACAGCCCATTTTAAAGTGTGTCCTACCAACTTATTTTTTCAGGTTTATTTGACAGGGACAATGCACATAAATAATGCATAAATGTACAATGTTCCAGAATTAGCCAAAAGGCTATTTTACATCTGATGTTCCTGGACTGGTGGTAAAATTGTCACCCTAAAAATACAAAATAATATACAGTACTGTGCAAAAATCTTAGGCATGTTAATATCACCCCCCCAAAAAATGGTTTTAAGTCAGTTATTTCTATCTTTTGCTGTAGTGTGTCAGTAGGAAATATCAGTTTACATTTCCAAACATTCTTTTTGCCATTAATTGTAATAATCCAGTGAGATTTGTGTATGCACAAGGAGTCTGACAACAGCCAGTATGATCTGATCTCACCATCATCGAGTCCGTCTGTGATTACATGAAGAAACAGAAGAAACTGAGACAAACTAAATCCAGAAGAACTGCGGGAACATCTCCGAGATGCTTGAAGAACCTTCCTGCATTGGGAAGGGGGGTGGGGGGGTATATTAACATGCCTAAGACTTTTGCACAGTACTGTACATATACATGATACATACACATAACAATTACGCTATAAACAATACAACATGATATAAATCAACATCCGTTTAGAAATTACACTATAGCTACAGATCAACAACAGCTCACTCACACACACATAATACGACTTTCAGACAATGTACCAATAACATCGATATACAGATGTACAGTAACAATAGTTCAGCCTATTTAATCCTTCAACAAAACCAATCAACCTCATAAACATATCATAAAAGTCTTGAACTGGTAGAGCAGAAACTTGTCTTATATTCTTCACTTTTAGCAGTGCTGTGGAGGCTACTTTAAAGCTGTTGCTATAAGCGGCTCATAATTTTAAGTAAGTTCAATTAATCACGCCATTTTTTTAGCATTAACTAGCCTACTTTTCATCCCAGATTTAACCCTTTCACGCTAGAGTGAACAGCTCATTAAAAAGCCATTCTTTCGTATGCATGGGTTCTAATGTCATAGTTGCACATCAACCAGGGCCGTAGCTAGAGGATTCGGGGCCCCTGAAAAAAAATTGATGACATTTGAAATTTGAAATTGACAAGAATGCAGTCAAATTTAAAAAATAAAAATAATTTATTGTCTTATTTTTTAATAAAGATCGTTTGGAACTGGTAATATATTATTAAATAAAGCTAATAAATGTATTCATCCAAGTGCAGTGAGTTGTATTCGTGTTTTCTTGATGTAATAAATACATCATCAGCCGGCAGGTCAGGTAGGCTACATAATGCAATGCGTCGTGACTCGTGTCAATTTCTTAACTCTATTTACAATGGTGTAAAAAGACAGGAATTTTGACCACGTAATTATTCGGTCGATTGTGGTGCGCACCGATAATGAAGAGTGACCCGGCAGGCTCTAGACGGCAGTTTTCTTATTCCCAGCGAAATAACAATACAAGTTGTCTTTAAGAACGTCTTGATCGACTGGGATACAACAACTCTCCTGGCCTCCCTCTCCATCTTTTCATGGCGTTTCTGGTATACCCTGATTTATGTTTTCTTTTCCCCGTCATTTTTCAGTCAATCTCCTGCTCTTCCATAGCCTGGGAAAACCCAGACTACTTCCGGCGAATTTTAATTCTCTCTCCAGGATAGTCTGGAGAAGAGCCCATTCAAACTCATTACTGTGTCACCGAAATCGCGGCACCAATCAGAAATGTTTGGGGAGGGATTTACATGATGACGACAGCGCAGCGACGCTGAAGGAGTTCTCACGCAGTGAAAAATACATTGCGGAGCAGAGAGGAGACTGACAACACGCTGGCAGACAGGACAGAGCAGGCTACTTTTCGGTTACGTTTGATATTAAACATATTAAACAAAGTCACAGCTTTCAAATTTGGTAATTTTTTAAAAGGAATTTAAACAATAAATACCGTTTTGTTGCTCTTTAATGTGCCGTGACAGATCGCTGTAGAGCATCAGTTAAAGCTGTTCTTGTGAACCGATCATCTCTTCCTTCTAGTTAATTTATAGCCTCAAATAAACATGAACAAACATAAGAAGGAATGTTGTTTTAACCACGGAAAGGCGTCAGTACACTCCGTTTTTCAAGTTCAAATCCTCCTATGTTAATCTACTCTCCTGACTGCTTTTTCGGACAAAATGGCGGATGGCGAAGTATGATTGGTCAGATCACCTGTCAATCAAGCTCCCTGCAAAGGGTCGGAATTTGAGCTACATTGGTTGGTGACGCCCCTTTGGAAATGATTTGTCTACATAGCTTCGCCAGACCCTACACTCAGTTTCAACTGAGAAGGGTCTGGTTTTAACCAGGCTAGCTCTTCCACCAAGTTCATCGTTAACTTCAGGCACTGCCGCCTCAACTCTGATTGGTTCTGTTCACGAGCTGGGATGGGACTTACAATTTTATTGGGTCCATCTGATGTTTGTCACTGGCTGAACAATTAATAAATACTTTAGAACGGACTAAACCATTTTTAGGGAGGTAATAGAAGCAGATATTTGGAAAAAATATTTAACCAAATTGCATGTTTTTGTGGTTTTCATTTAAATCTCAGGCATACAACTAATATAGATATTATAATTATTCATACAACAGGGGCTGATATATAACTGCTGGATTTTGTGGGGCCCCTAAAATTGTCACCACCTTTCACCCCACTAGTGACGGCCCTGACATCAACCACTACAGTGGACTCTAGTGCATCATCTTAAACACTGCCATCAAGTGGCAAGGCTTTGGATGTGGGATTTTTTTTTTTTTTTTCAAACCAAGATGGCCGACGGCCAGTCGGAAATGCCAAGTTGCTCCAGAATATCCATTCCTTCTGTTCAATGAGACTCTTGCAGGTACAATTTTCTTTTGTAAAATCAAGTGACATCTAAGGAGTCATATCACTGTTAAATTGATCACTGTGTTGATTTTAGATTGGGAGGAAATTCTGATTAATCTGTCCACTAAATTGGGCATCATGCATCCCTAGCTATATTTCTGATACGATTTACTATTACTGTGACTGTTGTTCTTGAAAATACCTAATTTGCAGTAACTTTTTTGGGTGTGAATAAATGTATTTGTATTATTAGAATTGTAATTTGCAGGAACATTAAAAAAGTAATCTGATTACGTAATGCATGTTACTGTACTAGTAATGCGTAACTTGAATATATGTTAGACCTTTACTGTCTTTTTTGTGTACAAAAGATTGTGGTCAGTAAAAAAAAAATTAATGAAATTAACACTTTTATTCAGGAAGGATACATTAAATGATCAAAAGTGACAGTAAAGATGTTTATAAAGATTTCTACTCCAAATAAATGCTGTTCCTTTCAATTCATCAAAGAATCCTGAAAAAAGTATCACCGTTTCCACAAAATTATGAAGCAGCACGACTGTTTTCAACATAATATCATACATAATAAATACATAATCATCAGAAATATTTATTGAGCAGCAAATCATCATATTAGAATGATTTCTGAAGGATCATGTGACACTGAAGACTGGAGTAATGATGCTGAATGTAGGAATAAATTACATTTTAAAATATTCATATTCATTTGTATGCAGCAAATGCATTAATGTCGACAGAGCTGTGTTTACGTTCCTAATTAATGCCACACACTGAATAAGTTCAGGGTCTGCGTTGGTGACGGTCACTCAGAGTTTGGCATTGGATCAATCCCCTAATAATGAAGCGCTCACTAGTTCTGGTGACTTCTGTGCAGTGGCGATTTCTTTAAGACTGCAAGGGAAGCTCGGCTTCCCTTATAATGTCAAAAAATGAATGGTCAAATATGTACTATTGTATTAACATTTCATTGACTAAAATGCGTTAGAAAACGTTCGTCTCCAATACGAGTTCGTTCAGAATCAGTTACAGGTCGGCTGACTCGATTTCCTTCTCATACATTCCTGTAGCGTCACAGTGCATTTCCCTGTTGAAGCCCAGCGTCCGTTGACTTCAATAGAGAGCCTAAGTCCCGCCCCTCCGCTTCCGGCTCATGGGACCTTAGTTCGGAAAAAATATGTATGGAAGTCAATGGCGAGAGATAACTTATCTTTTTATTCCGTCTGAACTGTGCCCTGAACTACACATATGATGTTTGTCAATTTAAAAGGTAATTATGAAAGTCAAGAAAGTCGCAGTTTGTCATAAAACAGAAGAGTAACGTTTAGTTTTATGTGAAAATCGCTCAATGAACTACATCTCTCGTCTCGCACTATGTACGTCACAAGATCCGTTGCTTGTATGTGTGTATTCTGGCTCAAAACACTCAGGCATGACGGCGTTGCGTTACGATTATAATGTAAGACTATAGAAAAAATGACAGCCGTTAGCTTCAGTAAAGTTAGCTTCACTCATTGAGAGAAAAGGTATGACGTCGCATGTGCGCCTTCTGGGTTTGTAGTCTTTGTAATTACGTATTTTCACAGTCTTATACCTCAGCAGTTTTACATCAAGCTGCGACTTTCTTGACTTTAAAATGTATCTTTTAAATTGACAAACATCATATGTGTAAATCAGGGCACAATTCAAACGAGATCAAAATATTTGTTGTCTCTCGCCATTGACTACCATACAATATTTTTCCGAAATAAGGTCCCATGGTGGTCGACCAGAAGGGGAGGGACTTAGGCTCTCTATGGGTCTGCTTCGAACAGTTTTTTTCAGCGCTTCGAAACTAGACGGTCATTGGATAAATGCTGCGATTATGTCCCGCCCACGGACGCTCAGCGTCTCTGGGAGTGAATGGGGAGTGGGCTGGCCCGGACTCCGGGCTTCCGCGTGATGATTGGAGGGTCTGTCGAAAGGCTGCGTCTCCTTTTGATTGACAGCGATTTCATACAATAAAAAGTCACTGATGTTAAAGCTGTTCGAGCTCAGTCCCATCGCGGATTTTTCAAAGACAAACTGCTGCAACCTATTTCTTGGTATTTGCTTGTCGAAATTGCTAGCCAATTTTTATAACGCATTTCACACAATTATACATTTACACCTTTATTATATTATTACTTATTATAATTTTTATATTATTATTATTATTAGTAATAATTCAAAAATAATTATTAAAATAATTAAAAATATGTATATTATTATTAGTAGCATTATTATTATACTTTATTATATTATAATTTATACCTTTATTATATTATTACATACATTTTTCACAGAGCATTTTCTTGAAAAGGAACGTAGAATTTACGTATAAATAAATGAATAATTTTTATGATGTAGGCCGAAAATGAGCTTCCCCTCTTTGAAAGACCAGCAGCCGCCACTGCTTCTGTGGTTCATGTTTGATGCTGCCTATAGCTCAGAAAGGTCACCTAGCGAGTGTGGACACGGACCCTGAGGAATATCAACTCCCGGGAACATTTACAGTGTCCTTTTCCCAGAGGTTTGTCTGAAATGTCACACTGTGAAATTAACAATTAAGACAAAGAAAAGCTATCATGAAGGGCTGGAGCTCCACTTATTTGAAACGTAATTAGAACTGTTCTCATGTGGTTTTGCAAGAAAAGGGCGTGTCGCAGTTATTAATCGTGTCATTGATTTTGTTCAAAATAAACCCCCGGTAAGATGATAATTCACTTCACACAGAGCAAAAAACAGTTTAACCAGATGGTCACAAGCAGAACATATATTTATTAGATTTTCACTTGCAGAATAGTGTATTCTTAATCTTTTCAGTCTGACATTTTTTATTTATTTATTTTATTTTATATCAGTTTACTGCACTATTTTGTGATTTCAGATTGTCTTGTGCTACACCTCAAATAAATAAAAAGCAGTGTAAGAGAGTTATAGCCCTCTATTTTACTCCCTCTCACATAAAACCCTATATTTGTTTCTGCAGTCTTTATCAACCCATTTGTATTGACCGTCCACCTTCTCTATGGCACCGCAGTGCTCGGACATCTGATGTTCTGGTGGACTTCCCCCTTTCCAGTTGCTATAGTTTCCCACATGAAGCCCGTTGTTCCAAATCCAGAATCCGAAAAGTCGACTCTGTCTGAGTCCCACCCAAACTGGCCCGGAGATATTCCTTCTTTTTAGCTCTCGCTCCGTTTCTATCTGATCGTTCTCAGAGTGGATGGTCAGGGGTCCAGCTGTATGATAGTCGCAGTAATCCAGAGCTTCTTCCCAGGACATATGCTTCTCACTGACATGAATGAAGCTCTCTGAGGAAAATAATTATAATAATACAAATAAAATAAAATTAGTTGCATGTTTTGATTTATTGAAGCATATGGTAGACTTGGAAATGTTGGATATTAAAGCATAAAATATTTTGTTAACTTACTGTAGCACAGAGCAGAATAGATACCCATGTTTTGTTTGAACCAAGATCCTCCTAGTGGATTCTTCTGTTTTGAGAGATATGTAAAGCATGCTTGAGATGAACTATTCTGTTTGTAATCAGAATGTCCGCCATCAAGCCAATAAAGGCTGTCACTGTATTGGAGGCCGATCCAGAAAGAGTTACTCCCATTTACTGCTTTCTTCACCTGATCATTTTCCATCTTATCTCTGATACTGACTAAATCAGTGTGATTCTCTCTACAGTAAAGCTGAGCCTCAAACCAGGTTCTGTTTTCACGGATTAAACTGTAGTTGTATGATTCTTTCCCTGTATGAATACAGACAATAATTTTACTCATGTATGACATTTAGACATTTATAAGATATAAACAGCTCAGGCATCATTACCTTGATCATAACACATGAAGTACATTTTTGTTGTATTACAGTTGAAACACGCCCATCTTCCACCAGTGTTTACGGCACCACAGCATTTTTCCTCAGTAATTGTGGTGATGTTGATGAATGTGGCAGGATCACCATTTGACCATTTACAGCTGTTGGCACCAATCCAACCACTCGTACTATTCACACTATTATTGAGAATATTAAATGACTCATTATTCTCCTTTTCATCATAGATTGTGACGAGGTCAGTGTAGTCTCTTCTGCAAGCATTTAGTGCGTCATTTATAAGCATTTTTGTATCATTGATCAAGTAAAATCTTCTCAGTCGCCCTGTAGCACTTGAAAGGGGAAGACCTGAGAACAGATATTCAGTTTTTAGTGAAATACTCTTGACATCTTGACTAGAGGAGCATTCTTATCTTTCAAAAACATTCACATGTGAAACTTAAAAAAAAAAAAAAAAAGCGTAATAATAGTGCGTAGTCCCGTAATAAAAAGCGTAACTGTAGTGCCTTGCCTAGGACCTCATTTTGACTTGTAAAATTAAAAAGATCTATAATTTCTCAATAAAATAATAAGAAAAATACATAATATACTGCTACATTTTTAACATGCATAAACATATTTTGTGAGAGGAACTTTTTTTTTCAAAGCTGCTCAAAATATAATAAAGACCGGATTAAATACTCACCCCAGAGGAGAAGCAGGACACATAGAAGTACCATGAAGACTTTCGTTCATCTTCTGAACACAAATGAAATCTGAGTGATTTCTGTCTCTCTATTGACAAACTACCACTTTGACGCGTCAAAAAGTTCATAAAGCGATGGTAAAACTAATCCATATGAATTGAGTCCAAAATTTAGTAAAAATTTTCTGAAGAGACTCGAGTGCTTTATATAATGAACAGATTTAATTTAGGCTTTTATTCACATAAAAATATTCACCATCTCAACATCAGTTGTCGTAATGATAAAATAATTTTAAAATCACCTTAATAAATCATTTTAGATATGCAGTAAAAATAAACCCACCTATATCAACTCAAAAAGTGTACAATGCACAGTTTAAGCGAATCTCTGTCTTAATTACACAGAGAATGCCATTAATATAAAAAGTACTTTTACATTTTCACATGCAAAACATGCATAAAAAGCCTAAATTCAATCTGTTCACAATATAAAGCGATCAAGTCTCTTCAAAATAAATTGGACTAAACCGCTCAATTCATATGGATTAGTTTTACGATTTCTCTATGAACTTTCTCAAAGTGGTAGTTTGTCGATAGAGAGACAGAAATCACTCAGATTTCATCAGAAGATCTTCATTTGTGTTCTGAAGATGAACGAAAGTCTTACGGGTTTGGAACGACATGAGGATGAGTAAATAATGATATCATTTTAATTTTGGGGTGAATTAATGCTTTAAGGGGGACAACTTCCCTCATCTTACCCTACACATGTGTTACTGTATGTGAAATATGAACTTTAATATATGGACATTATAGACATGCGCCTGTCCATGACCTTGATGATAAAATCATTTAACCTGTTAAGCGATCTCTTTCTTAATTACACAGAGAATGTCATTAACATGAACAAATACTGTTACATTTTCACATGTAAAACAGCTGTTTTTTATTTTACCCCGTAATTTCTTTTCTTTTTCTT
Source organism: Scardinius erythrophthalmus (assembly GCF_964197995.2). NCBI lineage: Eukaryota > Metazoa > Chordata > Actinopteri > Cypriniformes > Leuciscidae > Scardinius > Scardinius erythrophthalmus. The sequence continues at coordinate 2,569,373 of NC_138224.1, read as the reverse complement.
TTGCACATTTGCTCAGCAACTTATTATATAATCATGGTTTAATACTCACCCCAGAATATGAGCAGGGCAGACAGAAATACCAGAGCAATGTTTGACATATTGGAAACCAGAATCTGATATTTTATCAAACGGTCTGAATCTCGTTCTTGTGATCTGATGAAAGAAAAATGAGAATCTGAAAAATCAAATTTGGCTCAATAATTACTTGTGTTCTTAGACGTTGTGATCAGATTCTCTGATTATTTCACAGATATCTACAGTTAAGACTTTTGTATGTTACATTTTAAATAGATATGTTGCAAAATATGGCTTAATTTCATTTTTTATTTTACAAACTAGGATATTCTTCTCAAATTAGAGTCAGTCTATTTTATATATAAAGCCAAGAGAAAATATGATCAGGTGATTTTGGGAAACTGTTGATCTGAACTGCTGAATTTCGTTTGGTCCTCGGGGGCCACTTCCCCCCCCCCCCCCCCTGCGCTGGGGCCCCCATAAATTTTTCGTCAACGATACCAGGGACACCGAAACACCGGGGAACATGAAATTTGGTGGGCATGTAGCCCCACTACACTTCTACGGAAAAATTTCGTTTGGTCCCCGGGGGCCACTCCCCCTGCCCCCCCCCCCCCGCGCTGGGCCCCCCCAAACCCCAAAAAATGCAGTTTTTCCTAAATAACTACCTGAACCGTGGCACCGAGGATGAAGAAATTTTTATGGTATGTTGCTCTTAAGGGCCCACATCAACCTAGCCCATAATCACTCATTTGTGATTTGCGCCCCTCCCATAAAAAATGAAAATGCAATATTATTCTGCTTTTATCGCCCCTATCTTCAGTGGAGATGTTCAGAACTGCACCATATTTCATGTGTATGATTAACTTGACATCCTCTGGGGGTATCCTCTGCTAAGTTTCGTAGAATTTCATCCATGGGGGGGTATAAAATAAATTAATTTATGTGCACATTTAGTGACTGTACACTCATCGGCCTGTAGATGGTGCTGTTGAGCGAAGGGTTGCTGGTTTAGGATGATACTGTCACACACACACATGCAGGAATACAAACAAACGCAAGCATGCACACACACTGACATCCACACGCACAGACACACACCCATACACACACATGCAAATCCACATGCACACACAAACACACACGCGCACACATGTACGCACACATACATACACGCACAGACACACAGACACACACATACACAAACACACACACATACACACACACACACACACACACACACACACAGACAGACATGCACATACTACTACTTTTTTTAGGTATATACATAAACACGCAATACAGCCAAATTACTCCACGTCATTTATTTTTGTGGAAAGCCAGTGCAGGCCTGAGCGGCGGTCATATTTTGTACCGCGATGCGGTACATATAGTTGTTTCAATGTTGATTCGATGTAAAATAAGTGATTTTATTTTAATGTCCGTTTTGATCTTTATAATTGTAATAATATTATTTCAAGGCTAGACCTGATGAAAAAAATCAATGTTAAATATCGATCTTGATTCAGTGTTGGTCTGTTATCAGCGTTTTAAAAAAGTGCCTCATAGTCCAACACAACTCTCCTGTCACATTCACCATCTGTCATCGTCCTGTCTGCACTACTCTTCCCAGCATCCCTCGTGTCTTCACACCTGAACTCACTCCCTCATTACACACCTGTTCATCGTCCTGATCATCTGTGTCACCTGTCCTCACCTCGTTAGTGTTAATTGGTGTCTGTATTTAGTTTCCCTCTGTTCAGTCAGTCCTGGTCGGTTCTACTTTGTTACTACCTTGGTTACTTTGTTCACTGTGTTCTTAGTGTGTGTTATCCTGCCTGTCATCCTGCCTGTATGTACCTTTGAGTAAGATTTAAGTAAACCATTTATATTGAAGCCTTTGGACTTTGAGTCTCCTTCAACCCGCACCACACACCGTGACTGAAGAACCGACCTAAAAGAAAAGAGGTAAAGACCATGGATCCAATTTACACCCTCTGCTCCATGTTCCAGAATGGCCGCTCCATAGAAAACTATGTGAGTGAGTTTTTGACTTATTGCCATCTGGCTCCCCTGGAAGATGCAAAAGTTAAAGACTGCTTCTGGATGGGTCTGGACCAGAAAGTGAGTTTGTATTTACCCGATGTCGACCCCATATGTACTCTGGCCCAGTATATTGATTTTGTTTTATTATTTTGTGGATCTCCCTTCACTGTGGGTGAAGCAGAGCCCGTTCACTCTGTTAGATCAGTCAAACCCACAGAATCACTCCCTGCTGAGCACCGTATTTGTCCTGGACCTTTTCTTGGAATCCCGTGGCCCAGAGTGCGTAAGCTGATCTCCAATAGTGTCGATCTGACATCTAAATCGTTTGATCCTGCTTTGATGTCTGTCCGGGGAGCTCGCAGGGATGCCCCACGTCCCAACAGTACTACCAAACCCGCTCATGTCGCCAGAGCCAGTCGCCTGCCCGCCAGAGCCAGAGCCAGTCGCCTGCCCGCCAGAGCCAGAGCCAGTCGCCTGCCCGCCAGAGCCAGAGCCAGTCGCCTGCCCGCCAGAGCCAGAGCCAGTCGCCTGCCCGCCAGAGCCAGAGCCAGTCGCCTGCCCGCCAGAGCCAGAGCCAGTCGCCTGCCCGCCAGAGCCAGTCGCCTGCCCGCCAGAGCCAGTCGCCTGCCCGCCAGAGCCAGAGCCAGTCGTCTGCCCGCCAGAGCCAGAGCCAGTCGCCTGCCCGCCAGAGCCAGAGCCAGTCGCCTGCCCGCCAGAGCCAGAGCCAGTCGCCTGCCCGCCAGAGCCAGAGCCAGTCGCCTGCCCGCCAGAGCCAGAGCCAGTCGCCTGCCCGCCAGAGCCAGAGCCAGTCGCCTGCCCGCCAGAGCCAGAGCCAGTCGCCTGCCCGCCAGAGCCAGAGCCAGTCGCCTGCCCGCCAGAGCCAGTCGCCTGCCCGCCAGAGCCAGTCGCCTGCCCGCCAGAGCCAGAGCCAGTCGTCTGCCCGCCAGAGCCAGAGCCAGTCGCCTGCCCGCCAGAGCCAGAGCCAGTCGCCTGCCCGCCAGAGCCAGAGCCAGTCGCCTGCCCGCCAGAGCCAGAGCCAGTCGCCTGCCCGCCAGAGCCAGAGCCAGTCGCCTGCCCGCCAGAGCCAGAGCCAGTCGCCTGCCCGCCAGAGCCAGAGCCAGTCGCCTGCCCGCCAGAGCCAGAGCCAGTCGCCTGCCCGCCAGAGCCAGAGCCAGTCGCCTGCCCGCCAGAGCCAGAGCCAGTCGCCTGCCCGCCAGAGCCAGAGCCAGTCGCCTGCCCGCCAGAGCCAGAGCCAGTCGCCTGCCCGCCAGAGCCAGAGCCAGTCGCCTGCCCGCCAGAGCCAGAGCCAGTCGTCTGCCCGCCAGAGCCAGAGCCAGTCGCCTGCCCTCCAGAACCTGAGCCTTCTTCACCGCTGGTCCCGTCCAGCACCGAGCCTACTTCACCGCTGGTCCCGTCCAGCACCGAGCCTACTTCACCGCTGGTCCCGTCCAGCACAAAGCCTTCACCGCTGGTCCCGCCCAGCACAAAGCCTTCACCGCTGGATCTGCCCAGCACCGAGCCCTCACCGCTGGATCTGCCCAGCACCGAGCCCTCACCGCTGGATCTGCCCAGCACCGAGCCCTCACCGCTGGATCTGCCCAGCACCGAGCCCTCACCGCTGGATCTGCCCAGCACCGAGCCCTCACCGCTGGATCTGCCCAGCACCGAGCCCTCACCGCTGGATCTGCCCAGCACCGAGCCCTCACCGCTGGATCTGCCCAGCACCGAGCCCTCACCGCTGGATCTGCCCAGCACCGAGCCCTCACCGCTGGATCTGCCCAGCACCGAGCCCTCACCGCTGGATCTGCCCAGCACCGAGCCCTCACCGCTGGATCTGCCCAGCACCGAGCCCTCACCGCTGGATCTGCCCAGCACCGAGCCCTCATCGCTGGATCTGCCCAGCACCGAGCCCTCATCGCTGCCCTGCACCGAGCCCTCTCTGGTACCCGGGACTTTCCCCAAGTATTTTTTGGGGGGGGGGCCATAGGGCTCCGTCCTGGCCACCCGAAGGGGCTTCTCCGCCATGGCCACCCGAAGGGGCTTCTCCGCCATGGCCACCCGAAGGGGCTTCTCCGCCATGGCCACCCGAAGGGGCTTCTCCGCCATGGCCACCCGAAGGGGCTTCTCCGCCATGGCCACCCGAAGGGGCTTCTCCGCCATGGCCACCCGAAGGGGCCGCACCGCCGTGGCCGCCCGAAGGGTCCGCACCGCCATGGCCGCCCGAAGGGTCTGCACCGCCATGGCCGCCCGAAGGGTCCGCACCGCCATGGCCGCCCGAAGGGTCCGCACCACCTTGGCCACCGGAAGGGTCCGCACCACCATGGTCCCCTGATCAACCTGCTTCCCCATGGCCACCTCCTCTGCCTGCATCGCCATGGTCCTCAGATCTGCCTGCACCACCATGGTCCCCTGTTCTGTCTACACCGTCATGATCACCTCCTTCTGTCTGTCCTGCCACCATCCTGGAGTCCGTACTTCTGAACCGGTTCCACCTTCCCGTCACGGACTCCAGGATGCCCACCCCCCCTCCCGTATGCTGCCTTCTTCGGCGCGGGACGCGCCTTGCGGGAGGGGGGAGTAATGTCACATTCACCATCTGTCATCGTCCTGTCTGCACTACTCTTCCCAGCATCCCTCGTGTCTTCACACCTGAACTCACTCCCTCATTACACACCTGTTCATCGTCCTGATCATCTGTGTCACCTGTCCTCACCTCGTTAGTGTTAATTGGTGTCTGTATTTAGTTTCCCTCTGTTCAGTCAGTCCTGGTCGGTTCTACTTTGTTACTACCTTGGTTACTTTGTTCGCTGTGTTCTTAGTGTGTGTTATCCTGCCTGTCATCCTGCCTGTATGTACCTTTGAGTAAGATTTAAGTAAACCATTTATATTGAAGCCTTTGGACTTTGAGTCTCCTTCAACCCGCACCACACACCGTGACATCTCCATAATGGAGACCAGAATACTGTGTCGACCGTGTTAAAAGAAGAGCATTAATCTAATAGCAGCAAAACTTTCACTTCATTTTAAATTTGCTTTCACTAAATTTCTCCCGTAAATACTGTGAAACATGTAGTCTACAGTATCACAAACAGACAAAACTGCAAAAACGTGTAGATTGATAGAAACACTAAAGCATTTAATTCTCATTTAAGTAAAGAGAGACTCACCTGATATGAGTTTCTTCACCCAACTAGACGGACTACACAGAAATATGCGTGTCAGAAGATTATATGACCGTTCTGTTCATCCAATGAGGAAAAAACATATTTTGTCAACCCTTCCAGCTAAAATTCAAATTAACATTCAAATTTAGACAGAAAACACAAAGACATATGAAATGAATACACAGATCACATTTCTAAAACCATGGTGCAATTGTACTTTAAAGGAGATTACAAAAATACTATTTACTTTCTTTTCTCTCTAACCTTAGACCTTTATATCATCTTAGACCTTCATATTTGCCATAATGCATATTTTCGAAGTTGTGGGTTTGCAAAGACGACCACAGCTTCACATTCATCTTCAGTGTTTAAAGCCCAAGTTTGACCAAAGTGACCAAACTCATCATCAAACTGCTCTTCATTACAAACTTCAGCAGATATATAACATAAAGTTCTTTTTGTCAATGATCTGATTTTTAACATGAATCACTTGAAGGCCAATTTTGAAAATCATACAGGTTTAGAACATACAGACCCTTTCCAAAAAAATGTAATATCATGGAAAAGGTTATTTATTTCCATAATTCCATTCAAAACGTTAAACTTCCATAGATTATAGATTCAGGGCCAACAACTTAAACGATTTCAATTTAGTTGTTTATTTGTGGCTTCCAGCTCATAAAACCCACAAAAACAGGATTTCAAAAAATTTGAATATTACATGAAATCACACAGTAATTACACAGTGATACCATGGTCATTGAACCAGATTTTGGTTCTTTTGGCAGTGTGGGCAGGTGCAAATCCTGCTGGAAAATGAAGGAAGCATCTCCATAAAGCTTGTCTGCTGAAGGAAGCATGAAGTGCTCTGGAAATGTCCTGGTAGACGGCTGCGTTGAGTGGACAGCACAGTGGACCAACACCAGCCGATGACATGGCTCCCCAAACCAACACAGACTGTGGAAACTTCACACTGGACTTCAAGCATCTTGGATTGTGTGCCTCTCCATTCTTCCTCCAGACTCTGGGACCTTGGTTTCCAAATGAGATGCAAAATTTGCTCTCATCAGAAAAGAGGACTTTGGTCCACTGTGCTTTATTAAATCCAGAGTCAACGCAGCCGTCTACCAGGACATTTTCAGAGCACTTCATGCTTCCTTCATTTTCCAGCAGGATTTGCACCTGCCCACACTGCCAAAAGAACCAAAACCTGGTTCAATATCACTGTGTAATTACTGTGTGATTTCATGTAATATTCTAATTTTTTGAAATCCTGTTTCCGTGGGTTTTATGAGCTGGAAGCCCAAATTATGTACAAATAAACAACTAAATACTTGAAATTGTTTAAGTTGTGGGCCCTGAATCTATAATCTATGGAAGTTTTACGTTTTGAATGGAATTATGGAAATAAATAAACTTTTCCATGATATTCACATTTTTTGGAAAGGGTCTGTACATCATGTTTGGTACAGTTATACCAATTTTCTCTTTAATGTGCCTTTTGACAATGTTTTGAAAGCAGGAACCTTGGATTAGAGAAATAATCAGTGTTTCATCTCACTACTTTACATGTTGTATCTGTATCCCATGTGCAAATCCACCGCAGAGTAAAAGAGTCAACCCAAGTTAACCCTAATGTTAAACTAATACAAAAGTATTTTTATTACTATTATTATTTAACCATTTATTTGTTCAGCTAAGTTGAATCAACAGGGTCAAAAAAAGCAACAAATACACAACAAAGCAATTGATTTTCCTGATTTTTCAGCATCTAGATCAGGGAAGGGCAAACTCAGTCCTGGAGGGCCACTGTCCTGCAGAGTTTAGCTCCAACCCTGATACACTCTCCTGTTTGTAGATTTGTGATTCAGGTCAAATTATAATTATGTCAAAACATAACCAACACCACCTGATCAACTTTTCTCTTTGTTCATCTGGCTGTTATAACTCAGGTACAGCAGCCAAACAAAATCTAAAGTTAATGATTTAAGGGTCAAGAGTCCAACTAAATCAAACACTGATCACCATAATGGTGACTTAAAATTAAAATTAGTTTTTCTCCTTCAGTGATTCTGCTTGTTAACATCTAGTGTCTTCAATGTTGGCAATAAAAAATAAAGAGTTCTTAATTCATCTTTGATGTCTGTCTGTTATTCAGATATTTTTGTTTAAAAAAAAATTGTTGTAAATTTTACTCATTTTAAATGGTTAACTTTTAAGAAATTAATTTGATTAATTATTACTCAATTCTAATTTGTTACATTTAATTAATAATATTGCTTGTAATCTGTTGCCACAATTTTATTGAGTAGACATAACGTATTCATGATCAGATTCTCTGATTATTTCACAGATATCTACAGTTAATACTTTTGTATGTTACATTTTAAATAGATATGTTGCAAAAATGGCTTAATTTATTTTTTTATTTTACAAACTAGGATATTCTTCTCAAATCAGAGTCAGTCTATTTTATATATAAAGCCAAGAGAAAATATGATCAGGTGATTTTGGGAAACTGTTGATCTGAACTGCTGATAATGCTTTTCTTCTTCCCTCATCACTGGAATCATTCATAACTGATTGCTGTAAAATGCATTAATAATATAACACACTTTCTAAATGAAATTAAACATAGTCTCTGCTTGAAAGATGTAAAAACGGACGTGATTCACCGGCATAGAAATAAAGTAAGATTTGTTCTATTTAAGATTTAATTAAGATCGTGTTGTACATGAAGCAAGATTGATTTGTTATTGTTTCAATGTTGATTCGATGTAAAATAAGTGATTTTATTTTAATGTCCGTCTTGATCTTTATTATTGTAATAATATTATTTCAAGGCTAGACCTGATAAAAAAAATCAATGTTAAATATGGATCTTGATTCAGTGTTGGTCTGTTATCAGCGTTTTAAAAAAGTGCCTCATAGTCCAACACAACTCTCCATAATGGAGAGCAGAATACTGTGTCGACCGTGTTAAAAGAAGAGCATTAATCTAATAGCAGCAAAACTTTCACTTCATTTTAAATTTGCTTTCACTAAATTTCTCCCGTAAATACTGTGAAACATGTAGTCTACAGTATCACAAACAGACAAAACTGCAAAAACGTGTAGATTGATAGAAACACTAAAGCATTTAATTCTCATTTAAGTAAAGAGAGACTCACCTGATATGAGTTTCTTCACCCAACTAGACGGACTACACAGAAATATGCGTGTCAGAAGATTATATGACCGTTCTGTTCATCCAATGAGGAAAAAACATATTTTGTCAACCCTTCCAGCTAAAATTCAAATTAACATTCAAATTTAGACAGAAAACACAAAGACATATGAAATGAATACACAGATCACATTTCTAAAACCATGGTGCAATTGTACTTTAAAGGAGATTACAAAAATACTATTTACTTTCTTTTCTCTCTAACCTTAGACCTTTATATCATCTTAGACCTTCATATTTGCCATAATGCATATTTTCGAAGTTGTGGGTTTGCAAAGACGACCACAGCTTCACATTCATCTTCAGTGTTTAAAGCCCAAGTTTGACCAAAGTGACCAAACTCATCATCAAACTGCTCTTCATTACAAACTTCAGCAGATATATAACATAAAGTTCTTTTTGTCAATGATCTGATTTTTAACATGAATCACTTGAAGGCCAATTTTGAAAATCATACAGGTTTAGAACATACAGACCCTTTCCAAAAAAATGTAATATCATGGAAAAGGTTATTTATTTCCATAATTCCATTCAAAACGTTAAACTTCCATAGATTATAGATTCAGGGCCAACAACTTAAACGATTTCAATTTAGTTGTTTATTTGTGGCTTCCAGCTCATAAAACCCACAAAAACAGGATTTCAAAAAATTTGAATATTACATGAAATCACACAGTAATTACACAGTGATACCATGGTCATTGAACCAGATTTTGGTTCTTTTGGCAGTGTGGGCAGGTGCAAATCCTGCTGGAAAATGAAGGAAGCATCTCCATAAAGCTTGTCTGCTGAAGGAAGCATGAAGTGCTCTGGAAATGTCCTGGTAGACGGCTGCGTTGAGTGGACAGCACAGTGGACCAACACCAGCCGATGACATGGCTCCCCAAACCAACACAGACTGTGGAAACTTCACACTGGACTTCAAGCATCTTGGATTGTGTGCCTCTCCATTCTTCCTCCAGACTCTGGGACCTTGGTTTCCAAATGAGATGCAAAATTTGCTCTCATCAGAAAAGAGGACTTTGGTCCACTGTGCTTTATTAAATCCAGAGTCAACGCAGCCGTCTACCAGGACATTTTCAGAGCACTTCATGCTTCCTTCATTTTCCAGCAGGATTTGCACCTGCCCACACTGCCAAAAGAACCAAAACCTGGTTCAATATCACTGTGTAATTACTGTGTGATTTCATGTAATATTCTAATTTTTTGAAATCCTGTTTCCGTGGGTTTTATGAGCTGGAAGCCCAAATTATGTACAAATAAACAACTAAATACTTGAAATTGTTTAAGTTGTGGGCCCTGAATCTATAATCTATGGAAGTTTTACGTTTTGAATGGAATTATGGAAATAAATAAACTTTTCCATGATATTCACATTTTTTGGAAAGGGTCTGTACATCATGTTTGGTACAGTTATACCAATTTTCTCTTTAATGTGCCTTTTGACAATGTTTTGAAAGCAGGAACCTTGGATTAGAGAAATAATCAGTGTTTCATCTCACTACTTTACATGTTGTATCTGTATCCCATGTGCAAATCCACCGCAGAGTAAAAGAGTCAACCCAAGTTAACCCTAATGTTAAACTAATACAAAAGTATTTTTATTACTATTATTATTTAACCATTTATTTGTTCAGCTAAGTTGAATCAACAGGGTCAAAAAAAGCAACAAATACACAACAAAGCAATTGATTTTCCTGATTTTTCAGCATCTAGATCAGGGAAGGGCAAACTCAGTCCTGGAGGGCCACTGTCCTGCAGAGTTTAGCTCCAACCCTGATACACTCTCCTGTTTGTAGATTTGTGATTCAGGTCAAATTATAATTATGTCAAAACATAACCAACACCACCTGATCAACTTTTCTCTTTGTTCATCTGGCTGTTATAACTCAGGTACAGCAGCCAAACAAAATCTAAAGTTAATGATTTAAGGGTCAAGAGCCCAACTAAATCAAACACTGATCACCATAATGGTGACTTAAAATTAAAATTAGTTTTTCTCCTTCAGTGATTCTGCTTGTTAACATCTAGTGTCTTCAATGTTGGCAATAAAAAATAAAGAGTTCTTAATTCATCTTTGATGTCTGTCTGTTATTCAGATATTTTTGTTTAAAAAAAAATTGTTGTAAATTTTACTCATTTTAAATGGTTAACTTTTAAGAAATTAATTTGATTAATTATTACTCAATTCTAATTTGTTACATTTAATTAATAATATTGCTTGTAATCTGTTGCCACAATTTTATTGAGTAGACATAACGTATTCATGATCAGATTCTCTGATTATTTCACAGATATCTACAGTTAATACTTTTGTATGTTACATTTTAAATAGATATGTTGCAAAAATGGCTTAATTTATTTTTTTATTTTACAAACTAGGATATTCTTCTCAAATCAGAGTCAGTCTATTTTATATATAAAGCCAAGAGAAAATATGATCAGGTGATTTTGGGAAACTGTTGATCTGAACTGCTGATAATGCTTTTCTTCTTCCCTCATCACTGGAATCATTCATAACTGATTGCTGTAAAATGCATTAATAATATAACACACTTTCTAAATGAAATTAAACATAGTCTCTGCTTGAAAGATGTAAAAACGGACGTGATTCACCGGCATAGAAATAAAGTAAGATTTGTTCTATTTAAGATTTAATTAAGATCGTGTTGTACATGAAGCAAGATTGATTTGTTATTGTTTCAATGTTGATTCGATGTAAAATAAGTGATTTTATTTTAATGTCCGTCTTGATCTTTATTATTGTAATATTATTATTTCAAGGCTAGACCTGATAAAAAAAATCAATGTTAAATATGGATCTTGATTCAGTGTTGGTCTGTTATCAGCGTTTTAAAAAAGTGCCTCATAGTCCAACACAACTCTCCATAATGGAGAGCAGAATACTGTGTCGACCGTGTTAAAAGAAGAGCATTAATCTAATAGCAGCAAAACTTTCACTTCATTTTAAATTTGCTTTCACTAAATTTCTCCCGTAAATACTGTGAAACATGTAGTCTACAGTATCACAAACAGCTATTAATGACAAAACTGCAAAAACGTGTATTGATAGAAACACTAAAGCATTTAATTCTCATTTAAGTAAAGAGAGACTCACCTGATACGAGTTTCTTCACCCAACTAGACGGACTACACATAAATATGCGTGTCAGAAGATTATATGACCGTTCTGTTCATCCAATGAGGAAAAAACATATTTTGTCAACCCTTCCAGCTAAAATTCAAATTAACATTCAAATTTAGACAGAAAACACAAAGACATATGAAATGAATACACAGATCACATTTCTAAAACCATGGTGCAATTGTACTTTAAAGGAGATTACAAAAATACTATTTACTTTCTTTTCTCTCTAACCTTAGACCTTTATATCATCTTAGACCTTCATATTTGCCATAATGCATATTTTCGAAGTTGTGGGTTTGCAAAGACGACCACAGCTTCACATTCATCTTCAGTGTTTAAAGCCCAAGTTTGACCAAAGTGACCAAACTCATCATCAAACTGCTCTTCATTACAAACTTCAGCATGTCTAATATTCATGACCAGTGTGAATAGATCAATCCATTGTTTCTACATTGTAAAATTCTGAGTGTTAATTTAAAACTCATATTTTAACACTTTAACACTCTTGAGTCTGGGGTTTTTGCTGTGTGTGTTAACCAACAATCTCATTTATTAAAAATACTATCAAAATGAAAAATCATTTGAATTCAATATTTACTGAATTCTTAAACATTTTGTAAGTCTCTTGTTCATATAAATGGGTTTATGTTTTAGCTCAACATGTCAATGTCTATCCAACCATAGGAATAAAATGTGTGTTAAAATCACATTTTTGATTTACAAGCCTACAAATAAGTTTCTTTAACCATTTTTTTTCTGATTGTATTTTCTAAAACCCCTCCAAACTATTAAAAAACCCATCCTAAAAATACATTCCATGATTTGCTGAGCCATAAATAGCCAGTGTATTAAATTACAATACAGTTCTCTATTGTTACTTTGCCAAGTACAAATGCCTATCAACACAATAAAAAGACTCAATGATATAATATGCACTCATAAACAACTTTTAATGTTAATTTTTAGTATACGACATAAAGGTTTACAAAAGTAAAATGATTAAATAAATGAGATAAAAATCTAAATCAAACAGGCAACAGGATAGCATTAGCTTTATGGGCTTTATTATACAAGAAATGTAGATAGAGCTGTTTACTGTTGAACACATTAACTCTTTTTCCTCTTGTTTGGGAGGGGAAATGAAAACTGCATATGATAAACCAAAGGGTCTATATTATATCATCTCACATAAAACCCTATATTTGTTTCTGCAGTCTTTATCAACCCATTTGTATTGACCGTCCACCTTCTCTATGGCACCGCAGTGCTCGGACATCTGATGTTCTGGTGGACTTCCCCCTTTCCAGTTGCTATATTTTCCCACATGAAGCCCGTTGTTCCAAATCCAGAATCCGAAAAGTCGACTCTGTCTGAGTCCCACCCAAACTGGCCCGGAGATTTTCCTTCTTCTTAGCTCTCGCTCCGTTTCTATCTGATCGTTCTCAGAGTAAATGATCAGGGGTCCAGCTGTATGATAGTCGCAGTAATCCATATCCTCTTCCCAGGACATTTGTTCAGTGCTCACATGAATTAAGCTCTCTGGAGAAAAGTATACAAACAAAGAGTTAAATACTTTCACTATGAATTACAAAAGCATGCAGTGCTAGACCAGAACTTATTTGAATTTCAAAGCAAGTGTTGTGTTGTCTTACTATAGCATAGCGGACAGAAGGCACCAGCAGATCTTTTATACCAACTCCCATTTAAATCCATGATAGTATAAGGTGAGCCCGTGCCAGGTTTAGAGGACCAGTTTCTGTAAGCAGATTGTCCTCCATCAGCCCATTCCACCCTGTCCTCCAGCAGGCCGATCCAGAAAGGATTGTTATACTGTTCTTCTTTTGTCTTGTTCTTCACTTGTTCATTTTCCGTCTTATCTCTGATACTGACTAAATCAGTGTGATTCTCTCTACAGTAAAGCTGAGCCTCAAACCAGTTTCTGTTTTCATTGATTAAACTGTACTTGTATGATTTTCGCCCAACATCTAAAGGTGCAAGAAAATTATATTGTTTTAATTAATTGTAAAATTAAATATTAAAATAAGGTAATATTTTTTTACCTTGTTCATAACACATAAAGTGTTTTTTCTCACTGCATTGGAGAGAATCCCAGTATCCATCAGCTTTCATAACAGCACAGCATATTTCCCCACATCCTCCTGTAAAACCTCTGTTAAATGTGACATCATCACCATTCGACCATTTCATACTGAGATTTCCTCCATAAGCACCAATCCAGGCATTAGACACGTTTTCAGTTTTCATCTGTTTAGATAGTTCCATATTGTCCTGTTGGTCATAAACTGTGACGAGGCCAGTGAAGCTTGTGTTGCATTCTTCCACAGCAGTTGCTCTATCAGTTCTGTTCGGTCCTATTATGTGGAATGTTCTTAGTCGACTCTCGGCAGTTGGAGGAGGAAATGCTGAGGAGGAATATTCAGTTTTTAGAATTTACTGGAAAAACTGGCAATACAGTGTTATGTACATAATGAAATAATGAATAACTTTAAAACTTGATAAATCTTTAGATATGCAGTAAAAATAAATCCACCTATATCAACTTTAAAAAAAAATGTACGTTTTTTTTTTTTTTTTACATATTTAAGTATAATCAAATTGTCCGTACAAGTAATTTCAACTTCAATTATATAAAATATACTTATAAAATCAAGTTGGATCTCTTATAACTTAAAAAGTTGAAATTACTTGAATAATTTTGATGAGTTAAAGTAATGTAAAAACATTAGTTGTCATGACTTATTGGTAATATTCATTTTTTAAGTGTCGTCATACTGTGGAAATGCTATTTAGCATTTATAAAACATTACCATATAGACATTAGAATACTGCCTTTTGATGACCAGTGCGATGCAGATAATAATAACAACAATATGCAATGAATAATTTATAATATATATTTTTCTTGCTATATGTTATTTATACAATTTATTTGCAGAAGAACACTGTTTTGGTTGTGTTTGACTGTGTGGATGAATACGGTTATATTACTGCTCATAAAACACGAGGCTTAAAGGGATAGTTTGCCCAAAAATGAAAATTATGTCATTAATTACTCACCCTTGTGTCGTTCCAAACCAACAAGACTTTCGTTCAGACAGCGCAGGGGGTTGAAAATGGCGGCGTGAAGTTGACATAGTGAGTGAATCAGTCCGTGGACAATTGTGCTTAAACTTGTAATTTAGAATGCATCTAATTTAATACCACATTTATTTCTACTCGAAATCACTTTTTGATTATTTAGGGGTCTTATTTATTTTATTTTTGGGATGTTCGTTGTCAGAGTTCGTGAAAAAAGCTAGCGTTGTCGTGAATTAGGCCTAGCCTACTACATTCGAGTTACGTGCTCGAACCGTTAGAAGAACTTTTTGAATTATGACAAAAGGGAAAAAACGTAGATCCAAGCTAATGGATTCATCTTTAGATCTCAGTGCAAATGTTACTGTGGACTTTGACTCGTGCTCGGGTTCAGTTGTTCCTCTACCTGAAACTCCGATTAAGGAACCATTGCACAAAAAAGGCAGGAATGATGATGATGAAGATATGCATTCCCCTTTAGCCGTGATGATAATAACATCTCTCAAGTCCGTCATCAATGAAAGAGCCGACATCCTTGATAAAGGCATTGAAGAGGTCAAGGTATCAGTCGAATTTCTGGCTGAAGAAATTAAAGATGTAAAGAGGAATGTGGAGCGAGTTGATAAGCGGGTGACAAATGCTGAAATTCGAATCAGTGAATTGGAGAATATGGAGAATATTGAAAACATCAGGCAGAAAGTTCTGGATATATGCGAGGCTGTTGTCCCAGCTTTTGCTGGTAAGTCTCACGAGTTAATCGATGTGGTGCACCGTTTGGGAAGAGTGAGGATCGACGGCACTCTGCCCCCTGGTCCAAAAAAACCTCGCGGAATTATTCTTCAGTTCACAATGCGTCATTTTCGGGATGCTCTCTGGAAAGCCGCAAAGAACTCTCCTTATCTTGCTACGCACCACTTGCGTTTCGCAGAAGACTTGTCCCCCGAGGATCGCGTGCAGTGTAATAAACTTTGGCCACTTGTTGAGAGAGCCCGGCAGCAAGGGAAACGCGCCTACTTCGTTGGTCCAAAGGGCGTACGTTGATGGCAAAGAACTTCATTTGCAAGACATGGAGGTCGTTGAATGATTTGATTTAGCTGCTAGTTGGTGTTACTAGCGGTATGGTTCTATCTTTTTGTCATGGTTTTTGACTTAAGCAACAGTTCTCAATTTTCTAAATGCTTACTGAAAAGATAACAGATTGCATCTCTCTCTCTCTCTCTCTCTCTCTCTCTCTCTCTCTCTCTCTCTCTCTCTCTCTCTCTCTCTCTCTCTCTCTCTCTCTCTCTCTCTCTCTCTCTCTCTCTTTCGTATGACCCCAACCGTTTATTTACAAGTAATTGTTTATTTACAGAATGCCGTGGACTGACTCACTTGTTACATTTTTTTTCGTGTTAGGCTATTGTTCTAATGTTTCCTAAATTTTCTGTTTGCTCAATTGACCTTTCGCCGGCCCCTCCCCCAAAACGGCCATTGTCCAATCACACATCATAGCAACCGTTACTATGTGAGCAGGTCCGACAAACATTAGCAAGATGGTGAAGCGTGCGCCCATCACTGTCTATGGCGCCCATGGCGTTTGTAAATCGGACACTACATACCCCGAGAGATTGTCTGGTGGAGTTGTGTTCTTTCCATTCCCAAAGCCGAAAACACAACGTGAGCGGTGCCTACAATGGATAAAACAGTGTGGACGGCCCCACTCCCAGTTAAATGTGTCGAACATTACGAAGCATAAATACGTCTGCTGGCTGTGGTGTCGATGGCTACTTAAAGTTTTTTTTGTTTTGTTTTTCTGATCTGAAAATCTATCCTATCTGTAACTCAAAAAACATAATATTGTCTGAACCGCGAGTTTTATGATCCGTTGCCCCACTAATAAATATTATGGTCTCAACCGCGATTTTTGTGATCTGTGTCCCCCTTATAAATAGTATGGTAAGTGCATTATGAAAGACAATCAATGAAAGTTATTTAGATGCAAATTAAGGCTATGTCTGGTTAAACAGTTATTGTGTGATTTCGTTTATTGTGCTTTGTCAACTTGAAGCATGAATTTGAGAAAGAAAATCATTTTTGGAAGAAAATGCACCACATACTTTTGTCAATGATATAGGCCTAAGTTATAGCTAAAAGATTGTATAAGCTTTCAGTTCATCTGCCTAATTGTAGTTGAAAAGTCAAATTAAGCTTGATTAATGATATAGACTGATCAAATAAACTACAGCATCGGGATTAAGTTATAACGTTAACTCCCATGTGTTGCAGCATTTAGAATTTTAGTCATAGTGTTATGCGAAAAAACACACATAAGAAATTATTGCTGACAGCACTTTTATTTTCAGAGACAGTTTTTTCTTTCACACAAAAACACAACAGTAAGTGTCTTAAATTGCTTTTAAACACTTGTTTCCTTGTTCTTTGCCATAATCACAAATGATGCGTATGAACACCGGTAACGTTAAGCATTAGCCTCGATAGAGACGTAGATAGTAGTCGTGTCTCCTTCATTGCGTATTTTTATATTATAATATATCCCTCCACTGCATACTGTAACCCCTTTTTGCCTCAATCTGGAGGATATCGCGGAGGTATTGCTCCAAAAAAGGTCACTGACACGCACGGGTATACCTTTTTCCGTCATGGCAATCTGTAGCGCTGGTCGTGTTTGACCATTTGTTTGTCGGACGTAGCAACAGTAACTAAGGGGGGCGGGGCTCGGCGAAAGGTCAATTAACGCACGAGGGTTACGTAACGATGTCAAACGTAAAGCTATTTTTCTGTATGCTAAATCTCTTAGCTCTGATTTTTGTTTTATACAGGAGTCTCATGCAAACTCAAGCGATTTTAAGTTTTGGAAATCACAATGGGGTGATGAGTTGTTTTCTTCATATGGTTCTAATCTTTCAGCAGGAGTCATAACGTTAAAGCACAAGTTTAAGGGCAAAATAATAGAGTCAATCTCAGATCCTGAAGGTCACTTTCTTTTTTTATTAGTTACCTTAAATGATTGTATCTTTGTCCTCGGTAACATTTATGGATTTAACACGGCAAAAAATAACTTGAAACTGTTTAATTTGATAGAAACACACTTAGACTATTTTAAATCTAAATATTCTAATTTGCTTATTATTTTGGGTGCAGACTTTAACCAAACTATGAACAGCTCTTTAGATAGATCACCACCTAGAATTTCTAACGGTTCATCAGATCTCTGTAAATTGATTTCCCGTTTTGGTCTGACTGACATTTGGAGGGAAAAACATCCGCATGCTTCACAATTTACCTGGTCTAACAGCTCTGGTTCATTGAGGTCTAGGATTGACTTCTGGTTAATATCTGACTCTTTATCTGATTATGTCAATAAGGTTGAAATTTTGCCTTCTCCACTATCCGATCATCAATCTATTATTCTGTCTTTTGATAACCCATCTTACTCAAGAACATATAGTTCATATTGGAAACTAAACTCTGCTTTATTAGAGGATGAGGAAACTTGTCAATCTGTAATTTCTAAAATTAATTTATTTTTTAATAAAGCTCAAGCTGAAAACAATTTTAGTTCTAATTGGGAACTATTAAAATACAACATCAGATTGTTGTTATTCAAAGTTGGATCTCAAAAAGCCAAGCAATACAAATTAGAGGAACTTAACATTGTTAAAAGAATTGTCTGTCTCTCCTGTATCCCTTTTGAAAATGTATCAGTTGTCCAGAAAATAGAATTGGCTGAACTTCAGAACTCATTAGATAACTTATATATATGTAAAGCAAAGGGTGCTTTTGTTCGTTCAAGAAGGAGATGGATGGAAGAGGGAGAAAGAAATTCCAATTATTTCTTTAGGTTAAACAGCGTAATCATCTCAATGCTATCAATAGTCTTAACTTAAACGGAGTAGTCTTAAAAGATCATAAAGACATTTCTAAGTATTGTGAAGAATTTTATAAAAATCTTTATCGTTCTAGACACTCACAACAAAATGTTGACTTATTTTTTAATTCTCTTGACTCAGACCGTATTTCCAAAATTGATGATATTGGGAAAAATCTGTGTGAATCTCCTATTCAGTTGAAAGATATTTCTGAGGCAATCGACAAGCTGAAACTTAATAAGTCTCCTGGAAATGATGGTCTGACCACAGAGTTCTATAAGAAATTTTCAAATATTCTTTCTCCATTTCTTCTCCAAGTGTATTTAGAAAGCCTACATAAGGGAACTCTCCCATGTTCTATGACTCAGGGTGTTATAAATTTGATCCCTAAGCCACAAAAGGATCCTTCTCAACTTGAAAATTGGCGACCTATAAGCTTATTAAATAATGATTACAAAATACTAGCCTCGATTTTTGCTAAAAGAATTAAATGTGTTTTAGATAATATAATTGATGAGTTTCAGTCGGGTTTCATGAAAGACAGACTTATCTCAAATAATATTAGACTTGTTCTTGATACTTTAGATTATTCGGATCTGATCTCTGATGACGGTTTCTTGCTTTTTCTTGATTTTTATAAAGCTTTTGATTCTGTTGAGTTTCCTTTTATTCTTAAATCTTTGAATATTTTTGGTTTTGGCCCAAACTTTATCAATGCAATTCAAACTTTGTATAATAACGCCAATGCTTCAATTAAATTACAGCAAGGTACTACTAATAGATTTAATATAGATAGAGGCATCCGTCAAGGCTGCCCAATATCGCCGTATCTTTTTCTGCTTCCTATGCAATTATTATTAGCCATCCATATTCAAAATAGTAATCTGAAAGGTATCTCTGTTGCAAACCAATAAATTTTAATAAGCCAATTGGCTGATGACACCACTCTATTTCTAAAAAATAAAGAACAAGTTTCTGTAGCCTTAAATATAATTGATCTCTTTTCATCCGCTTCTGGTTTAATACTTAATATTCACAAATGTGAACTTTTACCTATTAAAGATTCCACTGATGATAAAGTATGTGACATTCCAGTCAAATCCGAAGTGAAATACTTTGGTATAATTATTTGTAAAGATCAAAAAAGAAGATCAATGCTAAATTTTGAACCTCTTATTCTTTCTATTCAACGCAAATTTAATTCTTGGTTACAGCGAGATCTGTCTATATCAGGTAGAGTGTTACTTTCCAAAGCAGATGGGTTATCTCGGGTCATCTATCCTGCAATGGCTCTGGATGTCCCTGTGGAGATTTCTAGAACGCTGGACAAAATGATAGTAAACTTTGTTTGGAAATCTAAAAAACATTTAATCAAAAAGAGTGTTATGATAGCTAATCGGACAATGGGTGGTTTTGACTTAGTGGACTTTTCCACTCTTAACAATTCTTTCAAGGTTAAGTGGATAAAATCTTTCTTGAACAATCCTACATCTTTTTGGAATATTATCCCAAATTATATTTTCAGTTCAGTTGGAGGTTTGTATTTTTTGTTACGCTGCAACTATGACATTTCTAAAACAACTTTAACTCTTTCTAGTTTTCATAAACAGGCTTTAATATGCTGGTCCCTGATATATAAGTATACATTTTCTCCGCACAATTATTTTATTTGGAACAACCAAAATATTAAATATAAAAATAAATCTCTTTTTTTAAACAATTGGTTTGATAAAAATATACTTTTAGTGAGTCAACTTTTAGATGAAAGGGGTGTCTTGCTCTCTTATGAACACTTTATGCAAGAATTCTCTTTTCCAGTCCCCCCAAGAGAATATGCCATTGTTTTTGGGGCAATTCCTGATTGTATAAAACCTTTAGTCAATCCTGGCCCTAAAGGTCCTTTATGCTCTCCACCTATATTTGACAACACTAATTTATTTGTTGATCAAACTCCTTTCAGCAGATTGTCAAACAAGAAAATTCGCTCTATTCTTAACAAGGATCAGATTTCTTTACCTGCTTGTGTAAGCTTTTGGAACAACAAATTTGATAATAATATAGTATGGGAAGATTTCTGGCTCCTTCAGAAAAAGTTATTTTTATCTAATCAAGTTGTTGAAGTATCTTTTAAAATTATTCATAATTGCTATTCAGTTAATTATAATTTTGCTAAATTTAATAATAGTATCTCCCCTTTGTGCACCTTTTGTCATCAGGTTGATGAGACAATTACTCA
This sequence comes from Scardinius erythrophthalmus, assembly GCF_964197995.2. Classification (NCBI taxonomy): domain Eukaryota; kingdom Metazoa; phylum Chordata; class Actinopteri; order Cypriniformes; family Leuciscidae; genus Scardinius; species Scardinius erythrophthalmus. Next base: position 2,548,573 of record NC_138224.1, on the reverse strand, counting down.
TTTATTTTGGGAATGTATGTATTGCAAAATATTTTGGGTTGACTTTTCAAATTTTGTTAAAAGATATATGTCTGTAAACTTTTGTATAAGCCAAAAAATTGTGTTTTTTGGTGACTCTTTGAAAGTAGACCCTTATCATTTTAAATTTATTCTCAACTTATTACTTTTTCTTGCCAAATTTTATATTCACAAGTGTAAGTTTTCAAAGAAAACTCCTTCCTTTTTCATTTTTAAGAAAGATTTTGATATATATTTGAACTCCTTGAGGAATTCTAAAAACGCTGCTGCTTGTAAGACTCTACGTTGGTGTCATTCATTTAAGCTAGCTTAATATTCTTTATGTTTATGTAATGTAACCCTCTTTTTCTGTGTATTGTTTATATGTTCATTTATGGTTGTTTTGTATTTGTTATTGCATAATAATAAAAAAAGGGATAGTTTGCCCAAAAATGAAAATTATGTCATTAATTACTCACCCTTGTGTTGTTCCAAACCCACAAGACTTTCGTTCATCTTCTGAACACAAATTAAGATCTTTTTGAGGAAATCTGAGTGATTTCTGTCTCTCTATTGACAAACTTTGACGCTTCAAAAAGTTCATAAAGAGATTGTAAAACTAATCCATATGAACTGAGTCCAAAATTTAGTCCAACTTTTCTGAAGAGACTCGATTGCTTTATATAATGAACAGATTTAATTTAGGCTTTTATCCACATAAAAATATTCACCATCTCATACATCAGTTGTCGTAATGATAAAATAATTTTAAAATCACCTTGATAAATCATTTTAGATATGCAGTAAAAATAAACCCACCTATATCAACTCAAAAAGTGTACAATGCACAGTTTAAGCGAATCTCTATCTTAATTACACAGAGAATGCCATTAATATAAAAAGCACTTTTACATTTTCACATGCAAAACATGCATAAAAAGCCTAAATTCAATCTGTTCACAATATAAAGCGATCAAGTCTCTTCAAAATAAATTGGACTAAACCGCTCAATTCATATGGATTAGTTTTACGATTTCTCTATGAACTTTCTCAAAGTGGTAGTTTGTCGATAGAGAGACAGAAATCACTCAGATTTCATCAGAAGATCTTCATTTGTGTTCTGAAGATGAACGAAAGTCTTACGGGTTTGGAACGACATGAGGATGAGTAAATAATGATATCATTTTAATTTTGGGGTGAATTAATGCTTTAAGGGGGACAACTTCCCTCATCTTACCCTACACATGTGTTACTGTATGTGAAATATGAACTTTAATATATGGACATTATAGACATGCCTGTCCATGGCCTTGATGATAAAATCATTTAACCTGTTAAGCGATCTCTCTCTTAATTACACAGAGAATGTCATTAACATGAACAAATATTGTTACATTTTCACATGCAAAACAGCTGGGTTTTTTTTCACCCCGTATTTATTTATTTATTTTCTTTTGCAAATTTGCTCAGCAACTTATTATATAATCATGGTTTAATACTCACCCCAGAATATGAGCAGGGCAGAAAGAAATACCAGAGCAATGTTTGACATGTTGGAAACCAGAATCTGATATTTTATCAAACGGTCTGAATCTCGTTCTTGTGATCTGATGAAAGAAAAATGAGAATTTGAGAAATCAAAATTGGCTCAATAATTACTTGTGTTCTTCAGATACACTGAAAAAAATGATTTGTTGAAATTAATCAATTTTTTTATCATAAGTGCTTGCATTCAATTGATTTTATCTACATTTAAACAAATGTATTAAGTTGAACTTAATTTTAGTTCAACTTAATGCATTTATTTAAATGTAGATAAAATCAATTGAATGCAACCACTTATGATAAAAAAAATGATTAATTTCAACAAATCTTTTTTTTTTTTCAGTGTATGTACAGTACAGTATTTCCTTCATCTGTATGCTGACCTGAGAAAACAAGAGATTAAAAATATTCTGCTTTTACATAAAATGCTTTCTTGACTGAAGGCAACCAGAGGTAGTAAAGTCCGTTCAGTCTTACCTGGTGAGTAGACGATTTCAGCGGATAATGTGCTGAAGAAAACCCGATACTTTTATAGATGACTTCATTGTGGGCTGGAGCATTAGTTAATCAGTACCTTCACTTGGGTGTTAGACATCATCAGTAATATTCAGTAATGTGTATGCATGTTCAGGGACATCACTATTAATCACTGATCAGTTTATCCATTTGATTAAGCTCAGTGTTTAGAGAAAATAAAATGGTGGTCAGAAAAGGAGCAAAATGGTATTTCAGTATAGTGGTGCAAAAAGTTGTTAGTGTCATTTACGCAATAGGATGGTCCTAATGTGATGTGGTTGTGGTGTGAATGTTACATTCTCAGATCTGCTATACTTCAAAAAATAAATTAAAAAAAAGTAAAAGACAATGATGTGTAGAGTAAATAAACCCTGAAGTCATCTGTGCGTGTGTATTGTACACTCCATGGATTATGAGCATTGCAGCCACTGCTTCTTCCATTTCATAATAAATTCAAATGTGCGGTTTGAATTAATATAAATAAAAAAGTTCCTTCCTCCTGATCCTCAGAGCCTGCTTTCATTCATTCAGTGTTTGCATAAATAACATTCCCTTAGTCAAATGTCATCTATAATGTGTCCATATTCAAACTCACTGGGCTCTGCAATGTCCTGTTCTGATGTGCCTCAACTAACTCCTTTTTATTCCAGTGTTAAGTTCACGTTTGAGGCATGTATATATATGACAACTTCATTATTCTTTCTAAACACTAAGCTGACAGCTTATTCTCTGATTTCACAGCTAACAGGGAACGTTCGCTCAAAGTTATCTGGGGCCGGTTGCATAAACATAGCCATTATGTTAAGACTGTGTCTTAAGAACTAGTATGATCAACTAGAAGTTTAGACAAATTAGACCAATCTACGTTTTTATGTTACTGGCTTTAAAAAGTTATTAACAGTCTTAAAGGATTAAAGATTTGCATTTGCAAATTTGCATTAAGCTTTGCATTGTTAGAAACCCAGTCATACTATTGAATGGTCATGCAACACTCTCTCATTTTCCCCCGAGACGAGAGAAATCCGTATTTACCTCTTTACACTTCCTCGCACAATGACGCAAAAATCGTCATTTTGCGTCATTGTCGGAGGAAGTGTAAGGGGGGCGGATTTCTGTTGAGACTACAAGCACTAGTTCCCACCCTTTCAAACCCGCCCATAGGGGGTTGGACCTAATGCGCTAACAGACCTATCACAGATCAGTGCCAGTGCGTTTGATTTCCAATGCCATCCTCTTTTTCCCAGACATGTTCAGCCGTCGAGATCGTCCAAAATGTCCGGGATTCAGCTTTTGCTTTCTGTGGTCGCCATTCATTGTTTACATGCACACCTTTTGTTTCAATCTAACTGAATTCATTCCGATTGGTGAATCTGAATGTAGTGTTTACATGAACGCTAAACAAGTGATCGGTTGATGTGCGTTTTACCATTGCTATGAAAATTCCCGCTCCTCCGTGAGAGATGCGAGACCCGGTGCGTCTCAGTAATGACGCCACCGGCCTCGCGCCATTCTCCCGCGGCCGTCAGCCTCGTCCTGCTCGCCACAGTAAACATGATGAATGGCGACTGTAGAACGCAAAAGCCGAATCCCGGACATTTTGGGCGATCTCGAAATCCAGGGCAAACTCATCACGGAGACTCACTAGTAGCTTAGCGTTGTTGTTTTCAACTGCCCTCTCTTATCGGTAGGCGTGGCTTGGGAGTGGCCTCCTAGGGCAGCGAAGCAAGTGCATTCTGGGAGTTGTTGTCTTTCATCCACATAAGCCAAAAATACATTTTCTGGCTTTTCTCAGTCTAGAAAGCTCCAAATTCAAAAATAATTTCACATTTCTACTACATAAATGATCTATTTTAAATACACATTCATCTTTCCAGAGGTGAAGTATCCCTTTAAAGAATAAAATAAAATTGGATGACTAACTTGTAAGACTAGTCTTAACAGTTTATGCAACTGGCCACTGGTCTTTAATAAAGCTCTCAAAACGTTAGCTCAGAAACATTATCTATACATCATTCATGGTGGGTTTTTTTATTCTGAAATGTTTTAGTTGCATATTCGTCCAAATTGTTTTTTTATTTTTCTACTTGTTTTAGAACATTCAGAGAACATTTAAATGTAACGTTCACATAATGTTTGCCAAATTTAATGTTCCCTTAACATTCGTAGATCCATGAAAAAAACTTTGAATCAAGCGTGTTGCATTTAAATCACATTTTCATGACTTTATGAGAACGTTAGCAAAACCAACCCGATCTCACGGCAATTCGTAAGTATTTTATGAGGTGGAGAATTCATACGAATTCGTACGATTTTTGCTAAATCGTACATATTACCCCTGACCCCACCCCCGTCAAGCCTACGAATTCGTATGAATTAGCCACCTCGTACTCACTTGTACGGATTTGTACGAATTAGTCGTGCGATAACGTTGGCAAAACATTCTTTGAACATTTTTTGGTTACACTTTATATTTTGTGTCTTTAACATGTACTTACATCAAAAAATAAGTACAATGTACTTATTGTCTCCATGTTGTATTGCAAAACACTATTGACGTGGATACATGTAAATTTAGGACAGATGTAATTACACTTACAGAAATTAATTACATATGGTATTTTTTTAAATATATACTGTAAGTACAATGTAAAAACATGTATGCACACAATAAGTGCATTGTATCAAATGATTCATTTAAATGTAAGTACTTGTGTGACCAAAATGTTTCAAAGTGTGACCCTTTAGGGAAATAAAAAACAGAAAGAAAGAAATAATTCCTTTTTTCTACATATCTCTCTATCTGAATCAATACGCAGTAGTGCATAATGACTGCAGTCAGATTATCAGATTATTCTGATAAGACATGTTTTATACATAAATTGTCTGTGTTTGGATGGTTAGCATGCTCTAATTGGCCCCTCCTGGCAGACGGTGAAACTTTCTATTTCTCATCTCTATTGATGGCTATTTGTATATTTGAATTGAACAGTTTTTGAAAGCAACATTACAATCCCAAATATTTCATTATATGCTTTTATATTTCAACATGCTCTCTTAAAAATGTGAAACTGGCTTGTTTATAAATGTGTAAAGTAGTTTCTAGTGAAAGGCTGTTCATTCGGCCATTAAGATGATTCTGAATGCTATAGATAGCTCACTCCAGAATTATAATATAAACCTTCTGGGCTCTCCATTTAATGGTATCAGTGCTCATAATTCATTTGTAAATGTTTTTTAGGATTTTGGGCCCATTGGGAACTACAGAGGAAGGCGTGTTGAGATAGTCACTGTCCTGCAGCTTCTGTGCTGTGATTTAGAGAAAGAATAAAGCGAAGCTCATGAAAGGGTCTGGATCAGGGTTCAGAGTTGTGATGGATCACAGACGCTGGCCGGGTTTGTTCTCTACATGACTGATGCTTCTGTATTTGCTCACACAGGAAACTTGTGCTGGTTGTAAACTGTGTTGCTCGTGTTATTTAATCACAGTGATCAAAGTGCATCTTTCCTACAGCCTCAGCGCTATATAGGATTGTCAATAAGTGCAGCGCTGAGTCTGCATTATGTGATTTAGGGTTTCTGTCACACAGACCAGCATCACATATGCCCAACTTCTCTCCCTACAGCGGTTTTTCTTACTTTATAAAGCATCTAAAATTGTGACACTGATGTATAATGTCCCTTTTTGCAATGTAATGTGATTCAAATGCAATTTGTTGCATTTGTGATGTGTGTGTACCGTGAATTTATGTACGTTTAGAGACTGAGATCTACGCAATATCATGTTGACATCATTTAAAATATTACATTTTATAAATCTTTACAAATTGTCTGACTGAAATTGTACCTGAATATGCACAATCACTTATATATGATATACTCTCATTTATCAGAAGAGGAAGTTTGTCTCACAAAGACCTTTTTAATGGCAAATTTATCATAAAAGCTCAAAAAGTATATGTAAGAAAAACAATTTTACAGTGTAATGTTATAGTTATTGTATTTAATGTAAATGTGTTAACCAACAATCTAATTTATTATAAATACTATCAAAATGAAAAATCATTTGAATTCAATATTCACTGAACTTCAAGAATTCTTAAACATTTTGTAAGTCTCTAAACTTGTTCATATAAATGGGTTTATGTTTTGGATCAACATGTCCAATTTTCAATGTCTATCCATCCATAGGAATAAAATGTGTGTTAAAATCACATTTTTGATTTACAAGCCTACAAATAAGTTTCTTTAACCATTTTTTTTCCTGATTGTATTTTATAAAACCCCTCCAAACTCTTAAAAATCCCATCCTAAAAATACATTCCATGATTTGCTGAGTCATAAATAGCCAGTGTATTAAATTACAATACAGTTCTCTATTGTTACTTTGCCAAGTACAAATGCCTATCAACACAATAAAAAGACTCAATGATATAATATGCACTCATAAACAACTTTTAATGTTATTTTTTAGTATACAACATAAAGGTTTACAAAAGTAAAATGATTAAATAAATGAGATAAAAATCTAAATCAAACAGGCAACAGGATAGCATTAGCTTTATGGGCTTTATTATACAAGAAATGTAGATAGAGCTGTTTACTGTTGAACACATTAACTCTTTTTCCTCTTGTTTGGGAGGGGAAATGAAAACTGCATATGATAAACCAAAGGGTCTATATTATATCATCTCACATAAAACCCTATATTTTTTTCTGCAGTCTTTATCAACCCATTTGTATTGACCGTCCACCTTCTCTATGGCACCGCAGTGGAGGGAAATCTGATGTTCTGGTGGACTTCCTTCTTTCCAGTTGCTATAGTTTCCCACATGAAGCCCGTTGATCCAAATCCAGAATCCGAAAAGTCGACTCTGTCTGAGTCCCACCCAAACTGGCCCGGAGATATTATGAACTGTTCTTCTTAGCTCTCGCTCCATTTCTATCTGATCGTTCTCAGAGTGGATGGTCAGGGGTCCAGCTGTATGATAGTCGCAGTAATCCATAGCCTCTTCCCAGGACATGTTATTCTCACTGACATGAATGAAGCTCTCTGAGGAAAATAATTATAATAATACAAATAAAATAATATTAGTTGCATGTTTTGATTTATTGAAGCATATGGTAGACTTGGAAATGTTGGATATTTAAGCATAAATTATTTTGTCAACTTACTGTAGCACAGAGCAGAAAAGGTACCCCCGTTACTTTTGAACCAAGATCCTCCTAGTGGATTCTTCAGTTTTGAGAGATATGTAAAGCATGCTTGAGATGAACTATTCTGTTTGTAATCAGAATGTCCGCCATCAAGCCAATAAAGGCTGTCACTGTATTGGAGGCCGATCCAGAAAGAGTTACTCCCATTTACTGCTACTTTCACTCGTTCATTTTCCGTCTCATTTCTGATACTGACTAAATCAGTGTGATTCTCTCTACAGTAAAGCTGAGCCTCAAACCAGGTTCTTTCTTCATGGATTAAACTGTAGTTGTATGGTTCTTTCCCTGTATGAATACAGACAATAATTTTACTCATGTATGACATTTAGACATTTATAAGATATAAACAGCTCAGGAATCATTACCTTGATCATAACACATGAAGTACATTTTTGTTGTATTACAGTTGAAACACGCCCATCTTCCACCAGTGTTTACGGCACCACAGCATTTTTCCTCAGTAATTGTGGTGATGTTGATGAATGTGGCAGGATCACCGTTTGACCATTTACAGCTGCTGGCACCAATCCAACCACTCGTACTATTCACACTATTATTGAGAATATTAAATGACTCATTATTCTCTTCTTCATCATAGATTGTGACGAGGTCAGTGTAGTCTCTTCTGCAAACATTTAGTGCGTCATTTATAAGCATTCTTGTATCATTGATCAAGTAAAATCTTCTCAGTCGCCCTGTAGCACTTGAGAGGGGAAGACCTGAGAACAGATATTCAGTTTTTAGTGAAATACTCTTGACATCTTGACTGGAAAAGCATTCATATCTTTCAAAAACATTTACATGTGAAACTTAAAAAAAAAAAAAATTGAGACTGTAGTGCCTTGCCTAGGACCTCATTTTGACATGTAAAATTAAAAAGATCTATAATTTCTCAATAAAAAAAAAAGAAAAATACATAATATACTGCTACATTTTTAACATGCATAAACATATTTTGTGAGAAGAACTTTTTTTTTTCAAAGCTGCTCAAAATATAATAAAGACCGGATTAAATACTCACCCCAGAGGAGAAGCAGGACACATAGAAGTACCATGGTAATGCTCAGGTAATTTTAAACCAGAATCTTATATTTTATTGAATGATCTCAATCTTATTCATGTAGTGTAATGAAAGTTTTTTGTTGTTTGGTCTGTTGATTCAATGAGGAGTTTGACTGATCAATGGATTGGAGGAAATAGAAAACAGAAAAATATTAGAGAATATAAGAAATCAAAAATGTCTCAATAATTACTCATTCATTATGATTCTCTGTTATTAATGCAAAGGTTAAAGACTTCTTGTATGACATACCCAAACAGTATCATGTCTAAATGTGCATCGCATCAACAAACAAACAATGACAGGCAATGCAATCAGATTTGCTTATAGGCCTACAAACGTAAGTATAATTTACAGGGTAAGTAATAAAAACTGATCATAAAACAGAGAAAGAAAAGATCCTACTTACCTGTGGAGTAGGTCGTTTGCTTGTGCCGTGCTGAAGGAAATGCCAGAATTATTCAAATCATGCCATAATTTTAGGATGGACAGGGACAGTCAGACAGGCAGATTGAGTCTGATAACACATGGGCTATTTAGGATTTGCTGTATCATTACAGTATGCAAAAGGTGTAACACAAAATGTCTTAAGTTTAGGCCCTACGTGTAAAATCACAAACGGACTGTTCTTACTGTAGCTCATGTTCCCTTTCGCACTGCGTCAGAACGCTATGGGGGACGCCTTCGTGTGAACCGGTGTCTGAAACGCTTATCTAATCACGGCAATCCTATTGGCCGGCGACAGCCTATGACATCATCACTATAAGCTATAGCCTCAAAGAGGCCTCCGATACAATGAAGGCCTACCAAGGCTGCTCAAAGGCTTTGGAACCAACAACCGTGGAAGGGGTTCGATTAGATAAACATTTCAGACACCGGTTCATGCGAAGGCGTTCCCCATAGCGTTCTGAAGCAGTGTCTCGTTCTCAGGGAACATAGGTTACAGTCGTAACCTGAGATGTTTTCTGTGTTACTCATAAAGTAGACCTATGCATTTTTTCATTTAAAAAAAATTAACTGCAAATGTAGAGTTACTGTTATATAAAGCAAACAGCAAACAGAGTGCATGGACATTGAAGGAAAAAAGGCAAATAGAAAATATTCAGCTTTTGACTTTTAAATGCTTTTGAAAAGAAACAGTTTTCATTTGCAGAATGAAGAAGTTAGTAGAGAATAATTATCCTGATACTTTATGGCTCAGAGCTGGCCTTCATTCTCTTTTGGAAATATTGGCATAAACTTGCTGCTTTAGTCAAATATTAATAACATCCATAATGTTTCTTTATTCAAACATCTAGTCCTACAGTGTTCCACTCTGATGTGTCACATTCACGGAAGCACTATTTATATTATTTACTATTTATAACATTTAAAAAAACAAATAAAAGGGAAATGGCACCCTGGTTTGTGAAAATTTTTTTATGTTTTTGTTTCTTATTAAATGTAAATGGTGAAAAAAACAAGTCAAGTCATCTTCATTTATATAGCGCTTTTAACAATGTAGATTGTTCCAAAGCAGCTTTACAATGATAATAGGAAATTAAAGTAAAGTGTTTTGGCTTTATAGCAGATCTAGAATAAAGTTATTGTCCAGCTAAAGTTACTGTAGTTTGATTGATTCACTTCCGTTGCAACGATCATTATTTATTAACTTAGGGGCCACTAACACGACACCGTTTTAACAGAAAACTCTTAAGTTCTTTCTGCGCAACTTCAAAAACGCAAAACAGTGAGAACGCCGATGGCGTGCACATGCGTATTACGAGTTCAGTCTATAGGGATGTGCGTTTGAATATATGTGCGCAGGTGTGTAGTCCTTCCCTACAAATCAACCCTCAACATACTACTTTTCTGGCCTTAAAATTAATAATACAGAATTTTTATGGAAACATCAGGATTTATGGGAAGTGTTCCCGGTTCCGGCTGACCTAATCTATGCAGCTTAACATTGAATTATAGAAGTCTATAATGTGTTATGTGTATGCTAGGTCAAAGAGATGTGTTAGCTTTGCTAGCTTTGAACTGACAGAGTGTGTCTGCTTCCCGGACAATGTTAGGAAGACTGTTCCAAAGTTTTGGTGCTAAATAGGAAAAGGATCTACCGCCAGCAGTCGATTTTGATATTCTAGGTATTATCAACTGGCCGGAATTGTGAGATTGCAATAGACGTGAAGGACTATAATGCGTTAAGAGCTCGCTCAAGTACTGCGGAGCTAAACCATTTAGTGCTTTGTACGTGATCAGCAATATTTTAAAATGTATACGATGTTTAATTGGGAGCCAGTGCTGTGTTGACAGAACCGGGCTAATATGGTCATACTTCCTGGTTCTGGTAAGAACTCGAGCTGCTGCGTTTTGGACCAGCTGTAGTTTGTTTATTAAAGGAGAACTCCGGTCAATTTGAACATTGAGCTAATTTTTTGGTACATTTGGAGTGCTGTCAGTACAGAGAACAATGACAAAAATCGGTGTTTTGTTTATTTTCTTCTAATAGGGTTGAAAAATAAGCAGATCTAGCAGCTTTTAAGGCCTCTCTGTATGCAATCGAGCTCTCTTTCCATGAAATGCGAAATACCTCTAGTTTTGTTTTCTTCCAGTTGAGCTCCATTTTTCTGGCTGCTCTCTTAAGGGCCGAGTGTGCTCGTTGTACCACGGTGTTGGACTATTTTCTTTAATCTTCTTTAAGCGCAACAGAGCAACTGTGTCTAAAGTGCTGGAAAAGAGAGGTAAAAGTTTCTGTCGCAATATCGAGTTCTTCTAAGCTATCTGGGATGCTGAGATGATGAAACTGATCAGGAAGATTATTAATAAAGCAATCTTTAGTGGCAGAAGTGATACATATTTGTAACACGGAGTCGACTTTGCAGCCTTGGCTAAATTAAGTTTACATGAGACTAGATAATGATCTGAGATGTCATCGCTCTGCTGCAGAATTTCAACGGCATCAACATTGATTCCATGTGATAATATTAGATCTAGGGTATAATTACGACAATGAGTAGGTCCTGACACGTGTTGTCTAACTCCAGTAGAGTTAAGAATGTCTTTAAATGCCAGTCCCAATGCATTTTTTTCGTTATCTACATGTATATTAAAATCACCAACAATTAGTACTTTATCTGCAGCCGATACTAACTCTGATAGAAAGTCAGCAAATTCTTTGATAAAGTTTGTATGGTGGTCTGTATATAGTAGCCAGCACAAATCTCAAACGTGATTTATCATTTACACTATGGGCCCTATTTTAACGATCTGAAACGCAAGTGTCAAAGCGCAAAGCGCAAGTAACTTTGTGGGCGGGTCTTGGCGCTGTTGCTATTTTCCCGGCGGGATAAATGAGTCTTGCGCCAGACGCAAATCTAAAATGGGTTGGTCTGAAGTAGCTTCATTATTCATAGGTGTGGTTTGGGCGTAACGTGAAATAAACCAATCAGAGCGTCATCTCACATTCCCTTTAAGAGCAGACGCGCTTGTTCTAAGCGGATTCCTATTATAACGGCGGTTTTGCCAGACACGCGCCAGGAGCGATTCACAGCCGAGGAGAGCAACGCTCTCGTCAGGGACGTTGGGGATGGAGAAACCCACCCAAATTAACTTCGGTTAAAAAGGCGTATGATAATTGGGGTAAATGTGTAAGCTAGATGTATGCTTTTATATTAAATTGTCTATCTATCTATCTATCTATCTATCTATCTATCTATCTATCTATCTATCTATCTATCTATCTATCTATCTATCTATCTATCTATCTATCTATCTATCGTAATAATGTATGATTTGCAAAAATGAATACTGCTGCTTCTGTGTAGATGAGAGAATCAAAGTGTATGCGCGTTGTGCACACGCTACATTGATTATGGCCAAGCATGCGCCCCTTAATATAGCATATGATTAACATGCGCAACACGCCACTGACTTTAACTATTTTTTCCTGGTTAGTGGCGCAATTGTTTTCTAAACCTGCAAAATAGCATGAAGGAACGTTTGCGCCGGAACACGCCTCCTTTTTTCCGCTGAACCGCCCAGGGAGCGCAAGTTCATTCCCTAGTTTAGCGACGTGCTTCTGTGGAGGGAAAAACGCGCTTTGCGCGGGTGCAAAATAGGAATGATACATGCGTCGGTGTACAAAGTCAATTGCGCTGGGTGCAAGATAGGGCCCTATATATTGTTATATTAAGCACCAACACTTCAAAATAATTATATTTGAAACTAGACTTCTTAGTAATTCTAAAAATATTACTATAAATTACAGCAACACCTTCCCCTTTGCCTTTCAGACAAGGTTCATGTTTATAACAGTAATCTTGCGGGGCGGTCTCATTTAAAGTAATGTAATCGTTTGGTTTTAGCAGGTTTCTGTCAAAGAAACATCTAGATAGTCTGTAATCATATCATTAACAATAAGTGCTTTTGAAGTAAGGGATCTAATATTTAGCAACCCAAGCTTTATCATTTGCTTATTTGTATTATATCTGTTTTTTATTTGTTGAAGATCAATAACAAACATAAATAATTTTTAGAGTATGAGAATATGTTATGTAAGGGTTAATGCCCGACGAGGTGTCCATGGTTGCCTCCGCCGAAGTCCATTAATACCTGACAATGGACACCTCGAAGGGCATTAACCCGCTTATACCATGGTCACTTGCCAAATAACACATTTTTAATACATTAGTTTATATTTTAATTAGTTTTACAATCGAAATTTTGGGCCCTATCTTGCACCCAGCGCAATTGACTTTGTACACCGACGCATGTATCATTCCTATTTTGCACCCGCGCGAAGTGCGCTTTTCCCTCCACAGAAGCACGTCGCTAAACTAGGGAATGAACTTGCGCTCCCTGGGCGGTTCAGCACAAAAAAGGAGGCGTGTTCTGGTGCAAACGTTCCTTCATGCTATTTTGCAGGTTTAGAAAACAATTGCGCCACTAACCAGGAAAAAAAAGTTTAAAGTCAGTGGCGCGTTGCGCATGATATTCATATGCTATTTTAAGGGCGCATGAACCGCTTGGCTGTGAACCGCTCCTGGCGCGCGCCCGGCAAATCCGCCGTTATAATAGGAATCCGCTTTAGAACAGCGCGCCTGCTCTTAAAGGGAATGTGAGATGACACTCTGATTGGTTTATTTCACGTTACGCCCAAACCACACCTATGAATAATGAAGCTACTTCAGACCAACCCATTTTAGATTTGCGCCTGGCGCAAGAGTCATTCATCCTGCCGGGAAAATAGCAACAGCGCCAAGACCCGCCCACAAAGTTACTTGCGCTTTGCGCTTTGACACTTAGGTTTCAGATCGTTAAAATAGGGCCCCTAAAGTTTTAACAAACAATAACTTGGTTTCCCTGGTTATGCCTGATGGTTTATTTACTAGGTGTACTCTATCACTTTTTAATGGACACCCTGCAGCCAATCAGAATCGAGTATTCAACCAGACCATGGTATAACAGTCATTAATGAGTTTAAACAGAGCATTTAACAGCAGCATTTAATTAAAAAATGTATTCTTATTAAATCTACTAAAGTTATTCAGTCAAGAGCAGCGAGTGATTTTGTTTTTCTTTTGTTGTTTGAATCATATTAACAGCATATTTAATGGTAGGCACTGTATATTACTCTGTAAATTACGCTGCTTTCACTTTTAATACACAGATCTAATACATGCGATTTCTTTACTTGCTGTTTAAGTTCCCAGACATAACTATGAAGGAAAAAGAGTAGCAAAACTCGAGAGCACGTAGATGTGAATTTGAAAACTTGTACAATAAATAGCAAAAGGACTCAATGATATAATATGCATTCATGAACAACTTTTAATATTCATTTTTAGAATGAGACATAAGGGTTTATAAAGGTAAAATAATTGAGAAAAACATAAAAACCAAAAAGGCAACAGGACGACTAAGGATAGCATTACCAAGTAGCAACTAGCGGTTAGTTAGTGCTAACAGAGAGCTTTATTATACAAGACATGAAGATAGAGCTGTTTACTGTTGAACACATTAACTCTTTTTCCTCTTGTTTGGGAGGGGAAATGAAAACCGCATTTGATAAACCAAAGGGTCTATATTACTTCCTCTCACATAAAACCCTATATTTGTTTCTGCAGTCTTTATCAACCCATTTGTATTGACCGTCCACCTTCTCTATGGCACCGCAGTGCTCGGACATCTGATGTTCTGGTGGACTTCCCCCTTTCCAGTTGCTATAGTTTCCCACATGAAGCCCGTTGTTCCAAATCCAGAATCCGAAAAGTCGACTCTGTCTGAGTCCCACCCAAACTGACCCAGAGATATTATGAACTGTTCTTCTTAGCTCTCGCTCCGTTTCTATCTGATCGTTCTCAGAGTGGATGGTCAGTGTGTTTGTCGCAGTAATCCAGAGCTTCTTCCCAGGATTTTTTATCCTTACTGACATGAATGAAGCTCTCTGAGGAAAATAATTATAATAATACAAATAAAATAAAATGAGTTGCATGTTTTGATTTAATGAAGCATATGGTAGACTTGGAAATGTTGGATATTAAAACATAAAATAGTTTGTTAACTTACTGTAGCACAGAGCAGAATAGTTACCCGCGTTACTTTTTGACCAAGATCCATTTGATAATAGAAATGTAAAGCATCCTTTAGATTAACTTTTCTGTTTGTAATCAGAATGTCCGCCATCAAACCAATAAAGGGTGAAATTGTATTGGAGGCCGATCCAGAAAGAGTTACTCCCATTTACTGCTTTCTTCACCTGATCATTTTCCGTCTCATTTCTGATGCTGAATAAATTAGTGTCATACTCTCTACAGTAAAGCTGAGCCTCAAACCAGGTTCTGTTTTCACGGATTAAACTGTAGTTGTATGATTCTTGTCCATGATCTGTATGGATACAGATAATAATTTTACTCATGTATGACATTTAGATATTTATAGGATATAAACAGCTCAGGAATGAAGTACCTTGACACATGAAGTACATTTTTGTTGAATTACAATTGAAACACTCCCATCTTCCACTAGTGTTTACGGCACCACAGCATTTTTCCTCTTTAAAAGTGGCGCTGTAGTTGGTGAATGTGGCAGGATCACCATTTGGCCATTTACAGCTGTTGGCACCAATCCAACCACTCACACTATTCACACGTTTGAGAATATTAACTAACTCATTATTCTCTTCTTCATCATAGATTGTGACGAGGTCAGTGTAGTCTCCTCTGCAAACATTTAGTGCTTCACTTATATTCATTGTTCGATTATTTTTCAAGTAGAATCTTCTCAGTCGGCCTGTAGCACTTGAAAGGGGAAGAACTGAGAACAGATATTCAGTTTTTAGTGAAATACTCTTGACATCTTGACTAGAGGAGCATTCTTATCTTTCAAAAACATTTACATGTGAAACTTTGAATAATTGAAGACTGTAGTGCCTTGCCTAGGACCTCATTTTGACTTGTAAAATTAAAAAGATCTATAATTTCTCAAAATAATAAGAAAAATACATAATATACTATTACATTTTGAATATGCATAAACATATTTTGTGAGAGTTTTATTGTATACTTTTTTTTTTCAAAGCTCAAAATATAATAAAGACCGGATTAAATACTCACCCCAGAGGAGAAGCAGGACACATAGAAGTACCATGGTAATGCTCAGGTAATTTTAAACCAGAATCTTTAAACTAGAAATTTTTTTGTTGTTTGGTTGGCTGTTGATTCAATGAGGAGTTTGACTGATCAATGGATTGGAGGAAATAGAAAAAAGAAAAATATTAGAGAATATAAGAAATCGAAAATGTCTCAGTAATTACTTATTCATTATGATTCTCTGTTATTAATACAAAGGCTAAAGACTTCTCATACCCAAACAGTATCATAAATTCATGTCTAAATGTGCATCGCATCAACAAACAAACAATGACAGGCAATGCAATCAGATTTGCTTATAGGCCTACAAACAGTATGTTAGTATCATTTACAGTGTAAGTAATAAAAGCTGATCATAAAACAGAGAAAGAAAAGATCCTTCTTACCTGTGGAGTAGGTCGTTTGCTTGTGCGGAAGGAATGAAACGGCAGACTTATTTAAATCATGCCATCATTTTAGGATGGACAGGGACAGTCAGACAGACAGGCAAATTGAGTCTGATAACACATGGGCTATTGAGGATTTGCTGTATCATTACAGTATGCAAAAGGTGTAACACAAAATGTCTTAAGTTTAGGCCCTACGTGTAAAATCACAAACGGACTGTTCTTACTGTAGCTCATGTTCCCTTTTGAAAGGGAACTCGCACTATTGTAAAAATACAGGCCTAAGCACTGTAACTGCCCGAAGCACTGCCTGGGCTGACGCCCGTGACATTTGAAGCTGTAGGCTTTACAGTAGGCATCCTCAATAGTCCGGTAGCGGTATCTGTGTAGATCCAGGATCGAGTAGAGTCACTCTCCTCATTTGCAAGGGTTAGAAAGCGCTATGCTGCGTTCTCTTCTCCAGGATGCCCATCTCTATGATCCAGTCTGTGAGTGCTTCCTGCCACTATCTGCAGTCCTCCGTATCGGATGCCTCCACTAGTGAGGCAAAAGTGTTAGAGACTCTGTTTAGGAAAAAGACAGGTTGTTGGCAAGAAATTAGGTCATTAAATTAGACCAGGTCAGTCTCCCTGGTGGCATGTGGGGTTGACTTCATGTCCCCCTCAGAAAGTGACTGGACGGGACTCCTTTGGACCCCCTGGCCATATTCCCTTAAAGGAACCCCTTCCACGGTTGTTGGTTCCAAAGCCTTTGAGCAGCCTTGGTAGGCCTTCATTGTATCGGAGGCCTCTTTGAGGCTTATAGCTTGGGCAGTGGCCGTAGGGAATAGTGTCACTGACAGCCTGTATGTGACCCGAAGGGGGAGTGTTTTTGAGAGTCCCTTTCGAAAGGGAACGTCTCAGGTTACGACTGTAACCTATGTTCCCTGAGAACAGGGAATGAGACACTGCGTCTTCCCGCCATGCCTCGGGGATGCCTGCTGAACAGTCCCCTCAGACGATAAGTAGTTGACGTGTTCTCCAGGCTCCCCTTTTATACTTCTGGGTCACACTAGTGATGATGTCATAGGCTGTCGCCAGCCAATAGGATTGTCGTGATTAGATAAGCGTTTCAGACACCGGTTCACGCAAAGGCGTTTCCCATAGCGTTCTGACGCAGTGTCTCGTTTTCTGTTCTCAGGGAACATAGGTTACAGCCGTAACCTGAGATGTTTTCTGTGTTACTCATAAAGTAGACCTATGCATTTTTTTTCATTTAAAAAAAAAAGTAACTGAAACTGTAGAGTTACTGTTATATAAAGCAAACTGCACTGCAAACACAATGATTTTATGAAGAGTTTCACGGACATTGAAGGAAGAAAGTAAAAGAGAAAATATTCAGCTTTTGACTTTTAAATGCTTTTGAAAAGCAACAGTTTTCATTTGCAGAATGTGAAGTCCTCCACATGTTAGTAGAGAATAATTATCCTGATACTTTATAGCTCAGAGACGGCCTTCATTCGCTTTTGGAAATATTGGCATAAACTTGCTGCTTTAGTCAAATATTAATAACATCCATAATGTTTCCTTATTCAAACATCTAGTCCTACAATGTTCCACTCTGATGTGTCACATTCACGGAAGCACTATTTTTATTACACATTTGTAACATTTAAAAAAACAAATAAAAGGGAAATGGCACCCTGGTTTGTGAAAAAATTGTTATGTTTTTGTTTCTTATTAAATGTAAATGGTGAAAAAAACAAGTCAAGTCATCTTCATTTATATAGCGCTTTTAACAATGTAGATTGTTCCAAAGCAGCTTTACAATGATAATAGGAAATTAAAGTAAAGTGTTTTGTCTTTATAGCAGATCTAGAATAAAGTTATTGTCCAGCTAAAGTTAGTTTGATCTCAAAAACGCGAACCAGTGAGAATGCTCACTATGCTTTCTAATGATATCTCCTAATGTACAGAGTGAGCAGCAACGATCCTAGTACTGAGCCTTGTGGTACACCATACTGAACTTGTGATCGATAAGACATCTCTTCATTTACTGCTACAAACTACAGTCAGATAAGTATGATTTAAACCATGTTAATGCAATTCCACTAATGCCAACATAATTTTCGAGTCTATTTAAAAGAATGTTGTGGTCAATAGTGTCAAATGCAGCACTAAGATCGAGTAACACTAATAGAGATATTATGGCAAGCCGTTTTAACATTTAATCATTTAAACCGACTAGTCTCTATTTTCATGCTACTAGTACTTATTTTTTAGATACTAGTATCTATTCCATTAAGTACTAGTACTTATTCATTAGCTACTAGTGCTTATTCTTTAGGTACTAGTGCCTATTCTTTAGATACTAGTGCTTATTCTTTAGGTACTAGTACCTTTTTAAAGATACTAGTACTTATTTATTAGATACTAGTTCTTATTTATTAGATACTAGTACTTATTCCAATAGTGACTAGTTCTTATTTATTAGATACTAGTTCTTATTTATTAGATACTAGTTCTTATTTATTAGATACTACACTGAAAAAAATTATTCTGACCCCTTGTAAATGTTACATGTTTTTATCTGGTTAATTTCACTGATTATAATGTGTTATTTAATCCTACTTATTTTTTATTATTAATTTTCAAATTCACTGCTCTTGTTTAAAACAAGTTAATTTCATTCAATTAAAAGTAATTAGAAAAAAATAAGTTTAATTTAATTTCCATATACACTGTAAAATGAATACACTACATCTACTCAATAAAATTGTGCAGATTACAAGCAATATTATTAATTAAATTTAACACATTAGAATTGAGTAATGATTAATAAAATTAATTCCTTAAAATTTAACCATTTAACAATTTTTAAACAAAAATATCTGAACAACAGACAGACGTCAAAGATGAATTAAAGAACTCTTTATTTTGTATTGCCAACATTGAAGACACCTGATGTTAACAAGCAGAATCACTGAAGGAGAAAACCGTAATGTTACAACCGTAATTTTAAGTTACCATCATGGGGATCAGTGTGTGTTTTAGTTGGGCTCTTTATCCTGAAACCATTAACTTTAGATTTTGTTTGGCTGCTGTACCTGAGTTATAACAGCCAGCTGAACAAATAGAAAAGGTGATCTGATAGTGTTGGTTGTGTTTTAACATAATCATTATTTCACAATCATTTGACCTGAAACACTGAAACCGATCACCTCTGAACATAAGCTCATTATTTATTCATGCAGCAATGCATGATGGGAGCCATGGATGAGTTTTGATTGGTGGCACCCAGAATGCACTGCAACATGCTTTATAATTGTCACCATTGTTGAGATTCACAGGCTGATTCTTGAAAAAATTTAGTAAATTCAACTTAAAATAGTTTAGCTAAAATTATGAATATTATTAATCTGAAATTACTTATAAAATATAAGTAAATTCAACATAAAAAAAATTTTCAGTGTAGTACTTATTATTAGATACTAGTACTTATTCATTAGATACTAGTACCTATTAAATAGATACTAGTACTTATTCCAATAGTGACTAGTAACTATTCTTTTGTTACTAGTAACAAATTTAAAATTTTTGCCATTGACTTCTATGGGGATCTGTCATTCAGATATCAACTATTCAGTTCTGACTAGTATGTATTCCAATTGTCACTAGTACGTATTTATTAGATACTAGTAGTTATTCATTAGGTACTAGTACTTATTTTGTAGATACTAGTACCTATTACTAGATACTAGTATGTATTCAATAAATACTAGTACTAAGTCATTAGATACTAGTACGTATTAATTAGCTACTAGTACTTATTCAATAGATACTAGTACCTATTTATTAGATACTAGTATTTATACCAAATGATACTAGTAAGATTTTTTACTAGTATATTTTGTAATTGTTACTAGTAACTATTCTTATTTTACTAGTCACAACTGCTTTTTTACTCGTCTTATGTTATGACTAGTCAGAACGGCTACTGGAGAGTTAAACTAAAAATCTTACTAGTAACATTTGGTATAAATACTAGTATGTAATAAATAGGTACTAGTATCTATTGAATAAGTACTAGTAGCTAATTAATAAGTACTAGTATCTAATTAATAGGTACTAGTATCTAATGAATAAGTACTAGTATCTAATGAATAAGTACTAGTATCTATTGAATAAGTACTAGTAGCTAATGAATAAGTACTAGTATCTAATGAATAAGTACTAGTATCTATTGAATAAGTACTAGTATCTATTGAATAAGTACTAGTATCTATTGAATAAGTACTAGTATCTAATGAATAAGTACTAGTATCTATTGAATAAGTACTAGTACCTAAAGAATAAGCACTAGTAGCTAATGAATAAGTACTATCTATTGAATAAGCACTAGTACCTAAAGAATAAGTACTAGTATCTAATGAATAAGTACTAGTATCTATTGAATAAGTACTAGTACCTAAAGAATAAGCACTAGTAGCTAATGAATAAATGTAAATGTTAAAACGGCTTGCCAGATACAGCCACGATCGGATGATAAGAGCAAATCATTTGTGACTCTAATGAGGGCTGTCTCTGTACTATGGTATAGTCTAAATCCTGACTGAAAATCCTCGCAGATATCATTTCTTTCTAAAAAGGAACATAGTTGTGAAGATACGGCCTTTTCTAGTATCTTTGAGATCGGCCTGTAATTGACAAATTCTGTACGATCAAGTTTCGTTTTTTTAACAAGCGGTTTAATCATAGCCAGCTTAAAAGTTTTTGATGCGTATCCTAATGACAAAGATGAATTAATGATATTAAGAAGAGGATCTATGACCTCTGGAAGCATCTCTTTCAGTAGCTTAGTCGGCATACTATAGGGTCTAACATACATGTTGTCGATTTAGATGATTTAACGAGTTTAACGAATTCTTCCTCTTCTATAGCAACGAATGAATCAAATTTTCCCTCAGGGAGACTACAATGCACCGCCTGATGCGATACTGTAGTAGACGGTTGCATAGTTTTAATTTTGTCCCTGATTTTATCAATCTTATAAGTGAAGAAGTTCATAAAGTCATTACTGCTGTGCTGCTTGGAAACTTCTGGGCGTGAAGCTTTATTTTTCGTTAGTTTAGCCACTGTTTCAAATAAACACCTAGGGTTTTGTTTATTTTCTTCTAATAGGGTTGAAAAATAAGCAGATCTAGCAGCTTTTAAAGCCTCTCTGTATGCAATCGAGCTCTCTTTCCATGAAATGCGAAATACCTCTAGTTTTGTTTTCTTCCAGTTGTGCTCCATTTCTCTGGCTGCTCTCTTAAGGGCCGAGTGTGCTCGTTGTACCACGGCGTTGGACTATTTTCTTTAATCTTCTTTAAGCGCAACAGAGCAACTGTGTCTAAAGTGCTGGAAAAGAGTTTCTGTCGCAATATCGAGTTCTTCTAAGCTATCCGGGATGCTGAGATGATGAAACTGATTAGGAAGATTATTAATAAAGCAATCTTTAGTGGCAGAACTGGTCCAACATATTTGTAACACAGAGTCGGCTTTGCAGCCTTGGCTAAATGAAGTTTACACGAGACTAGATAATGATCTGAGATGTCATCGCTCTGCTGCAGAATTTCAACGGCATCAACATTGATTCCATGTGATAATATTAGATCTAGAATATGATTACGACGATGAGTAGGTCCTGACACGTGTTGTCTAACTCCAGTAGAGTTAAGAATGTCTTTAAATGCCAGTCCCAATGCATCTTTTTCGTTATCTACATGTATATTAAAATCACCAACATTTAGTACTTTATCTGCAGCCAATACTAACTCTGATAGAAAGTCCGCAAATTCTTTGATAAAGTCTGTATGGTGCCCTGGTGGCCTGTATACAGTAGCCAGCACAAATCTCAAACGTGATTTATCATTTATACTATATATTTTTACATTAAGCACTAACACTTCAAAAGAATTATATTTAAAACTTGATTTCTTAGTGGTTTTGAAAATATTACTATTAATTACAGCAACACCTTCCCCTTTGCCTTTCAGATGAGGTTCATGTTTATAATAGTAATCTTGCGGGGCGGTCTCATTTAAAGTAATGTAATCGTTTGGTTTTAGCCAGGTTTCTGTCAAACACAGCACATCTAGATTATAGTCTGTAATCATATCATTAACAATAAGTGCTTTTGAAGTAAGGGATCTAATATTCAGCAACCCAAGCTTTATCATTTGCTCATTTGTATTATATCTGGTTTTTATTTGTTGAAGATCAATTACATTTTTACCCTTAGATGGGTTTGGAAGTTTTTTGTATGTCCTAATTCGGGGAAGAGACACAGTCTCTATATGATGATATCTAGGTGAAAGAGGCTCTATGTGATGGGATTTATCTGACCTGGGTGACGCAAGGCCGCTAGCAGACGGTCGGTTTAGCCAGTCTGTCTGCTTCCTGACCTGAGCCCCATATTGTCATGTTTGAGCTCTAAGACTATGTGCCATATTACTAGAGAGAAGAGCATAACAAACATACATAATCTGTAGAGTATGAGAATATGATATCATGTCATTAATGAGTTAATAACCAGAGCATTTAACAGCAGCATTTAAGTAAGAAATTTATTCTTATTAAAGCTACTAAAGTTATTCAGTCAAGAGCAGCGAGTGATTTTGTTTTTCTTTTGTTGTTTGATTCATATTAACAGCATATTTAATGGTAGGCACTGTATATTACACTGTATATTACGCTGCTTTCACTTTTAATACACAGATCTAATACATGCGATTTCTTTACTTGCTGTTTAAGTTCCCAGACATAACTATGAAGGAAAAAGAGTAGCAAAACTCGAGAGCACGTAGATGTGAATTTGAAAACTTGTACAATAAATAGCAAAAGGACTCAATGATGTAATATGCATTCATGAACAACTTTTAATATTCATTTTTAGAATGAGACATAAGGGTTTATAAAGGTAAAATAAATGAGAGAAACATAAAAACCAAAAAGGCAACAGGACGACTAAGGATAGCATTACCAACTAGCAACTAGCGGTTAGTTAGTGCTAACAGAGAGCTTTATTATACAAGACATGAAGATAGAGCTGTTTACTGTTGAACACATTAACTCTTTTTCCTCTTGTTTGGGAGGGGAAATGAAAACCGCATATGAGAAACCAAAGGGCTTATATTATATCATCTCACATAAAACCCTATATGTTTTTCTGCAGTCTTTATCAACCCATTTGTATTGACCGTCCACCTTCTCTATGGCACCGCAGTGCATGGAAATCTGATGTTCTGGTGGACTTCCTTCTTTCCAGTTGCTATAGTTTCCCACATGAAGCCCGTTGTTCCAAATCCAGAATCCGAAAAGTCGACTCTGTCTGAGTCCCACCCAAACTGGCCCGGAGATTTTCCTTCTTCTTAGCTCTCGCTCCGTTTCTATCTGATCGTTCTCAGACTGAATGGTCAGGAGTCCAGTTGTATTCATGCGATTGTCGCAGTAATCCATAGCCTCTTCCCAGGACATTTGTTCAGTGCTCACATGAATTAAGCTCTCTGAAGAAAAGTATACAAAAAAAGAGTTAAATACTTTCACTTTGAATTACAAAAGCATGCGGTGCTAGACCAGAACTTATTTGAATTTCAAAGCAAGTGTTGTGTTGTCTTACTATAGCATAGCGGATGGAAGGTACTACCAGTACTTCTTTGCCAACTCCCATTAAACATCATGAAAGCTTCAGGATAACGTGATCTGTTGTCAGGGTTAGGGTTAGGGTTAGAGGACATCCAGTTTCTGTAAGCAGATTGTCCTCCATCAGCCCATTCCACCGTGTCCTCCAGCAGGCCGATCCAGAAAGGATTGTTATACTGTTCTCCTGCCTTCTTCACTTGTTCATTTTCCATGTCATCTCTGATACTGACTAAATCAGTGTGATGCTCTCTACAGTAAAGCTGAGCCTCAGACCAGTTTCTGTTTTCACGGATTAAACTGTAGTTGTATTGGTTTCGCCCAACATCTAAAGGTACAAGAAAATTATATTGTTTTAATTCATTGTAAAATTAAATATTAAAATAAGTTATATTTTATTACCTTGTTCATAACACATAAAGTGTTTTTTCTCGTTGCATTGGAGAGATTCCCAGTCTCCATCAGCGTTCATAACAGCACAGCACATTTCTCCCCAACATTTCAGACTTCTGTTAAATGTGACATCATCACCATTCGACCATTTCATACTGCGATTTCCTCCACAAGTACCTATCCAGGCACTCTGCACGCTTTGATTTTTCATCCGTATAAATAGTTCCATATTGTCCCGTTGGTCATAAACTGTGACGAGGCCAGTGTAGCTTGTGTTGCATTCTTTCTCAGCAGTTTCTCTATCAACTCTTATTTTAGTTCCATTAATATCCTCTTTCACTATTATGTGGAATGTTCTTAGTCGACTCTCGGCAGTTGGCGGAGGAAATGCTGAGGAGAAATATTCAGTTTTTAGAATTTACCGAAAAAACTGGGAGAACATAATGTGCATACAGTATGTTATGTACATAATGAAATAATGAATAACTTTACATATGAAAACTTTAGATATGCAGTAAAACTTAAATCCACCTATATCAACTTAAAAAGTTTACTTCTGTTGATGCCTTACATTTTTAAGTATAATTAAATTGGTTGTACAAGTAATTTCAACTTTGAAATTATATGAAACTGACTTATCAAATTGGATCTCTTATAACTTAAAAAGTTGAAATTACTCTAAATATTTTGATGAGTTAAAGTAATGTAAAAACATTAGTTGTCATGCCTTATTGATCATATTAACTTTTACAGTTTCGTCATAATGTGGAAATGCTATTTATCGTTTATAACACATTACCAGAAATATACTGCTTTTTGATGACCAGTGCGATACAGATAATTTGTCTCATCAACTGTTTGATACCCATTGTGCAGAAACGATTATTAATTGTTTTATTTCTGATTATTATTGACACATTACTGTATCTAAATCATCATAAGACTGTCGTGGTCCAGTTGCCTCAGTGAGTTTATTTGTGCGATTTTGTGTTTTGTGGCTGAGTACATGATTTTGGCATGTTTTCTGGCCATATACTGTTGTCTATATGATTTTTTTAATGTTCGGGGCATGGTGTCTGGATCTTCTTTCGGTCCTGCATGCTATATGTTTTCTGTTTGAGAACATGGCTGATGCTTCTTTTGCCATATTCTCTTCGTCCTTTCATCAGTTTTCTTTTTTAAATTTACATAAAAAGCTTACAGTTTAGCACTCGTCATCTCTTACCCTTACCTAGCGCAGACAACAGTAATATGCATTATAATTTATAATATTAATGCCATTATATGCATTTTGCAGAAGAACATTGTTTTGGTTGTGCTTCAGCTCTGTGTGACTGTGTGGATGAATATGGTTATCTTACTGCTCATAAAACACGAGTCTTAAAGGGATAGTTTGCCCAAAAATGAAAATTCTGTCATTAATTGCTCACCCTCATGTCGTTCCAAACCTGCAAGACTTCCGTTCATCTTCTGAACACAAATGAAGATCTTTTTGATGAAATCTGAGAGATTTCTGTCCTTCCATTGACAGCAGCGCAACTACCACTTTGTTGCTTCAAAAAGTTCATAAAGAGATCGTAAAACTAATTCATATGAATTGAGCCTGAATTCAATCTGTTCATACAGTAATATAAAGCGATCGTCTCTCTTGAAAAAATTTGGAGTGAGCCGCTCAGTTCATATGGATTCGTTTTATGATCTCTTTATGAACTTTTTGAAGCGTCAAAGTGGTAGATGCGTCCGACAGAAATCTCTCAGATTTCATTAAAAGATCTTAATTTGTGTTTCGAAGATGAAGGAAAGTCTTATGGGTTTGAAACCTGAGGGTGAGTAAATGATGACATAAATTAAATTTTTGGGTAAATTAACGCTTTAAGGGGAGCATCTTCCCTCATCTTATCCTACATATGTGTAAACTCACATTCGATCGGCCCAAAGTCCGGCATCCAACCAGTGCGGAAGGTCTCTACGTGTTACTGTCTTTTCTCGTGGCAACGTATTTTTGATTAAATGCTACTGTATACATTTTCTCATATGTATTTTCTCGTTATTTCATCCGACTCCATAAATGAAAAGGTTTTAATGATATCTGTGCATCATTAAAAGTGAGCAAATGTTTGACTATTCTTTGTAACTCTTTAATGAAAATAATGTCAAAGTCAGTTAGAATAATCAAATGTAACAATTTATTATATCAGATAAATATCATGCCAATTTCATAATCATTTCAAGGATAATCAGTACAATAACATCGAATGCTCTAGAATAAAGAGAAAAGATGTGAGCCTAACATTAAAATACATGATGCTAACAGTTTTGGTCACTCTTAGCATCATGGGATGAACTTTAATATATGGACATTATAGACATGCGCCTGTTCAGGACCTTGATGATAAAATCATTTTAACGTGTGGCACAAGTTAAGTGATCTATATCTTAACATGAAAAAACACTGTTACAATTTCACATGCAAAACAGCTGTTCTCCCCCTTATTTTGTTTTCTTTTGCAAATTTGCTCATCAACTTATTATATAATCATTAATACTCACCCCAGAATATGAGCAGGGCAGACAGAAATACCAGAGCATTGTTTGACATATTGGAAACCAGAATCTGATATTTTATAAAACGGTCTGAATCTCGTTCTTGTGATCTGATGAAAGAAAAATGAGAATTTGAGAAATCAAAATACCTAAATAATTACTGTATACTTCAAATATGTACAGTATTTCCTTCATCATCTGTATGCTGACCTGAGAAAACAACCTTATCTAAAGGTTAAAAATATTCAGCTTTTACATAAACTGCATTATTGACTGATAAACAGAGGTAGTAAAGTAGAATTCATCTTCCAGAATCTGGCAGTAAGTTTTGGGAGTTCATTTTGAGTCCATCTCTGCAAAACGGACTTCAGGGTAGGAGATGGACTAAAAATGGACTCCCAAAACTTACTGCCAGATTCTGAAAGATGAATTCTTCCACAAAACAGTGGTAGAAGAGGATGTGGTGCTGGTCCATCAAGAGTCACTCTCAATCTGTCTGTCTATAAAGCCTATAAAAAACAGTCTTCATGTATTTTAACTACACTTCAGCTTGTGATTCTTATTAAGTGGAGGTCAACCTAAGTCTCTGAGATCCTGACACCTTGCACTTCTGGAGACTCCAGGTAGGTTGCAATTCTGGAAAAAGATGGTGCTGGAGACTAAAGGGTTCCTGATGGTTTCACACTTAATTCTTCACCTTAATTCTTAATTCTGTTGCAGTTAACGTTTCTTTTCTTCTCCACCCAGCCCGACCCTAAGCCAGTTAGCCTTTGCCTTAACTGCAATTTCTGGTATTGCAATAGTATTGCATCCTTCTCATGGACATTTAATAAGTTTTGACATTTCAGTCTGAGTTAAATCTCTTTTTTTGGCTTATTTTATCTGTAAAATAAAATGTGCCTAATAATTATGCACACCTGAATAGGCATTTTTCATTTCCAGCATTCATGAACAATTATATATCACTTATAAATGATTAAATACAAATTTAATAGTAGTTATTAAGATTAATGTGGTTTGGAATTGGTAAAATGTGCCTATATAATTCTGCATGCACTGTAAATGTGTATCTCATCAACAAACAAACAAACGACAGGCAATGCAATCAGATACTTTGCTTATAGGCCTACAAACAGTATGTTAGCATCATTTACAGGGTAAGTAATAAAAACTGATCATAAAACAGAGAAAGAAAATATCCTTCTTACCTGTTGAGTAGGTTGTTTGTTTGTGCCGTGCTGAAGGAAATGCCAGAATTATTCAAATCATGCCATAATTTTAGAATGGGCAGAGACAGACAGACAAGCAAATTGAGTCTGATAACAATTGGGCTATTGAGGATTTGCTGTATCATTGCATATGCAAAAGGTGTAACACAAAATGTTCTCATGTTTACGTGTCAAATCACAAAAGGACTGTTCTTACTGTAGCTCATGCTTTCTGTGTTACTCATAAAGTAGACCAATGCATTTTTTCATTAAAAAAAAGTTTCACTGAAAATGTAGAGTTACTGTTATATAAAGCAAAATGCACTGCAAACACAATGATTTTATGAAGAGTTCATGGACATTGAATGAAGAAAGGCAGAGAGAAAATATTCAGCTTTTGACTTAAACGCTTTTGAAAAGAAACTACAGTTTTCATTTGCAGAATGTGAAGTCCTCCACATGTTAGTAGAGAATAATTATCCTGATACTTTATGGCTCAGAGCCGGCTTTCATTCTGTTTTGGAAATATTTGCATAAACTTGCTGCTTTAGTCAAATATTAATAACATCCATAATGTTTCCTTATTCAAACATCTAGTCCTACAATGTTCCACTCTGATGTGTCACATTCACGGAAGCACTATTTATATTACACATTTGTAACATTTAAAAAAACAAATAAAAGGGAAATGGCACCCTGGTTTGTGAAAAAATATTTATGTTTTTGTTGCTTATTAAATGTAATTGGTGGAAAAAAAACATACATAATTTGTACAGTATCAGAATTTTATCAGTCATTAATGAGTTTAACCAGACCATTAACAGCAGCATTTAAGTAAGAAATGTATTCTTATTAAAGCTACTAAAGTTATTCAGTCAAGAGCAGTGAGTGATTTTGTTTTTCTTTTGTTGTTTGATTCATATTAACAGCATATTTAATGGTAGGTACTGTATATTACACTGTAAATTACGCTGCTTTCACTTTTAATACACAGATCTTTTACATGCATTTCTTTACTTGCTGTTTAAGTTCCCAGACTATGAAGGAAAAAGAGTAGCAAAACTCGAGAGCACATAGATGTGAATGTGAGAACTTGTACAATAAATATTTATACTTGTTCACTAAACTTTACACTCACAGCTCCAATGTGAAAACCTGTAAAATAAAAATCTGATGATGAATGTTGAGATTTGCACTGGCAGACAATAATCACAAACCTGTATTCTGAATTTGAAGCTGCAGACAAGTATCCATTCACAACAATGACAGACACAAACTTGTAGTACATAATTGCACATTAATTAGGCACATACAACTTCTCAAATCTGTCACTGCAATTTAAAAATTCGCACCTTGACTCTTGACACCATTTTCACGATATATTAGATGCATAACTAACTTGTGTACATGCAAACTGTGTCGCGAGGGAGAAAGGAGGGGCAGAGGGAGGGCGCAAAGGAGTCGTTTTATTGGTTGGCGCCTAGCCAGGGGACAGCAGCTCATTTGCATTTAAAGATACAGTAAATGCATGAAAACAGCATGTTTGTCCTTCAACTCAAAACTGGTCATTTACAACATGGTATAATAAATGATCTGTGTGGTATTTTGAGCTGAAACTTCACAGACACATACTGTGGACACCTGAGACTTATATTACATCTTGTAAAAAGGGGTATAATTGGTTTCCTTTAAGGCTGGCATTGAAGGAAATAGACAATGTAGTACCCAGAATTTTTTTTTATTGTTTTTTTTTTTTTAGACATGTCAACATTGCAACAATCACAGATAGCACACTCATGACACTAATGAACTGTCTGTGTGTCTCAGTTTACTTATAGATTTGCCGAGTATGATATCAACACAATTTTATCAGTTAAAGGACTCAATGATATAATATGCATTCATGAACAACTTTTAATATTCATTTTTAGAATGAGACATTAGGGTTTACAAAGGTAAAATAAATGAGAGAAACATCAAAACCAAAAAGGCAACAGGACGACTAAGGATAGCATTACCAAGTACTGTAGCAACTAGCGGTTAGTTAGTGCTAACTGAGAGCTAATACAAGACATGAAGATAGAGCTGTTTGCTGTTGAACACATTAACTCTTTTTCCTCTTGCAGAGAAATGAAAACTGCAATTGATAAACCAAAGGGTCTATATTACTTCATCTCACATAAAACTCTATATTTATCTCCACAGTCTTTATCACACAATTTGTATTGACCGTCCACCTTCCCTATGGCACCGCAGTGGAGGCAATTCTGATGTTCGGGTGGACTTCCCTCTTTCCAGTTGCTCCAGTTTTCCACAGGAAGCCCGTTGATCCAAATCCAGAGTCGACTCTCTTTAAGTCCCACCCAAACTGGCTCAGAGATATTCCTTCTTTTTAGCTCTCGCTCCGTTTCTATCTGATCGTTCTCAGACTCGATGCGCAGGAGTCCACAAAAGTTACTGTTGCAGTAATCCAGAGCTTCATACCAGGACATATTCTTCTCACTGACATGAATTAAGCTTTCTGAAGAAAATAATTATAAAAATAAAATAAAATTAGTTGCATGTTTTGTTTCATATAGACTTGAATTTTAAAGCATAAAATATTTTGTGAACTTACTGTAGCACAGAGCAGAATAGATACCCATGTTTTGTTTGAACCAAGATCCTCCTAGTGGATTCTTCTGTTTTGAGAGATATGTAAAGCATGCTTGAGATGAACTATTCGGTTTGTAAGCAGAATGTCCGCCATCAAGCCAGTCAAGGCTGTCATTGTATTGGAGGCCGATCCAGAAAGAGTTACTCCCATTTACTGCTTTCTTCATCTGATCATTTTCCGTCTCATTTCTGATACTGACTAAATCAGTGTGATTCTCTCTACAGTAAAGCTGAGCCTCAAACCAGGTTCTTTCTTCATGGATTAAACTGTAGTTGTATGATTCTTTCCCTGTATGAATACAGACAATAATTTTACTCATGTATGACATTTAGACATTTATAAGATATAGACAGCTCAGAAATCATTACCTTGATCGTAACACATGAAGTACATTTTTGTTGAACTACAATTGAAACACTCCCATTTTCCATCAGTGTTTATGGCACCACAGCATTTTTCATATGTTTTATTAAAAGTGCGGCTGTATTTGATGAATGTGGCAGGATCACCATTTGACCATTTACAGCTGTTGGCACCAATCCAACTACTCGTACTATTCACACTTTTGAGAATATCAACTAACTCATTATTCTCCTTTTCATCGTAGATTGTGACGAGGTCAGTGTAGTCTCCTCTGCAAACATTTAGTGCGTCATTTATAAGCATTTTTTTATCGATCAAGTAGAATCTTCTCAGTCGGCCTGTAGCACTTGAAAGAGGAAGACCTGAGAACAGATATTCAGTTTTTAGTGAAATACTATTTTACATCTTGACTGGAGGAGCATTCATATCTTTCAAAAACATTTACATGTGAAACACTGAAAAATAAAATGTAATAAATGGAGACTGTAGACTAGTGCTCTCCTTGTAAAATTGAAAAGATCTATAATTTCTTAATAAAATAATAAGAAAAATATGTAATATGAGCTACTACTACATTTTCAACATGCATAAACATATTTTGTGAGAGGAACTTTTTTTTTTCAAAGCTGCTCAAAATATAATAAAGACCGGATTAAATACTCACCCCAGAGGAGAAGCAGGACACATAGAAGTACCATGGTAATGCTCAGGTAATTTTAAATCAGAATCTTTAAACTAGAATTTTTTTTGTTGTTTGGTTGGCTGTTGATTCAATGAGGAGTTTGACTGATCAATGGATTGGAGGAAATAGAAAACAGAAAAATATGAGAGAATGCAAGAAATCAAAAATGTCTCAATAATTACTTATTCATTATGATTCTCTGTTATTAATACAAAGGCTAAAGACTTCTTGTATGACATACCCAAACAGTATCATAAATTCATACATGTCTAAATGTGCATCGCATCAACAAACAAACAATGACAGGCAATGCAATCAGATTTGCTTATAGGCCTACAAACGTTAGTATAATTTACAGTGTAAGTAATAAAAGCTGATCATAAAACAGAGAAAGAAAAGATCCTTCTTACCTGTGGAGTAGGTCGTTTGCTTGTGCGGAAGGAATGAAACGGCAGACTTATTTAAATCATGCCATAATTTTGGGATGGGCAAATTTAATCTAATAACGCATCGATTATTGATTATATGCTGTCTCACAAACACAAAAGGGCTGTTCTTACTGTTGCTCATGTTTTCTATGTAACTTGTAAAACAGACATGCTATGTTTCATTAAAACTGAAAAGTTTACTTTTAAATAAAGTTACATAAAGCAAAATGCACTGCAAACACAATGATTTTATGAAGAGTTCACGGACATTCAAGAAAGAAAGGCAGAGAGAAAATATTCAGCTTTTGACTTTTGTGCTTTTGAAAAGAAACTACAGTTTTCATTTGCAGAAAGTTAGTAGAGAATAATTATCCTGAAACGTTATTGCTCAGAGAACGTGCTTTCATTATCTTTTGGAAATTTGTGCATAAACATGCTGCCTTAGTCAAATATTATTATCTCAAATATTTAACATCCGTAATGTGTCCTTATTCAAACATCTAGTCCTGCAATATTCCAATCTGATGTGTCACGTTGTTGTGCACTGAAGCACTATTTATTTTACACGTTTTGAACACTTAAAAAACTAATAAAATGGAAATGGCACCCTGGTTTGTGAAAAAAAACATTTTTTAAAAATATGTTATTAGTCATTAATTCGTTTACATTCGCACAGTTCGGACGAATGAGTGAACAAGTGAGCGATTTCGGAATCGGCTTTAGTCGGATGCAGTGTTTGTAATTTAAGGGGAGGAACGTTCTCGTTCCAGAAAGCATTTGATTGGTCGTTACTTCATAATTTTGCCTCTGTTTAGCCGGAAGTGAGAGACTGTTGTTTTTAAATTCAAATGTTCTGAAATATAATTTTGTGAATGTTTAGAAAGAATGACATGGATGACCTTAGAGCTAGTAGATAATGACTAAAACCAGCAAAACTTTCATTTAGATTAGATTGTTTTTCAGGACTCACACCTGAATAGAAACGGAGTTAAATTCACGTGTTTTATGAACACAACTGCACTGAACAGCTTTAAACGGTGCCAGATCAGGTTTTTAGATCTTTTGACAAATATAAAAGTAATCAACTAGTTATAATAGTTAATTAGTGAATGATCAACTTTCAAACAAGTCAAAAAGGTCTCTTTGCCGTAATTCACATAAACTTGCATGGGACTTTTTCTCCCTAAAATCAAAAAATCCCAGAATGTACAAAATAAGGAATTATGGAGCTTATGGCACAATATTATGTTGCTTACGCCATTGGTTTTCTTTTAATGGTTTGAGGTCTGTCTGTTTCTGAACTTCAATTCTTTCTCAGCTCCCTTTATTATATCTCTGCCAGATCATTTTCTTTTGAAATTCATTAAGGTTTGGAAAATGCTCCATTTGGCCAGGCCAAGGTTTGTCTCCCTGAAGAAGAAGTCTCAAACACACTTTCTGTTTTATGGAACCCAACCAAAGTCATCAATCCTTGAATACATCAGATAATAAGGAAATCAGTTATGTGGAAAAAGAACACTATTTGTGTTCTGAAGTTTTGGAAGTTGTGACGTGCAGGAACAGTCAAGATGTGATGACTTATTTTTACCTGGTGGACTATAAAAATGCATTCAGCACCAATAAATGTTCTTCACATATACTTGTAGATAAAGTGTTGCAGATGTGAGTTGTTGTTTCAAGTGCACATTTGTTTTGTCACAGAAACGCAAGGAGGCTGGACAGTCAAGTGGTAGGTGAAGAATTATCAGTCAACCTCTGTTCTCTCCCCGATCCATCCCAAGATCCTGAAAATCTTCTAAAGGAATCTAAGGAAGATCATCCCAAGGGATTCTCAGATGTTACCTGCCTCCCTCTGTCCAGGTGAGAGCGTGCTGCTATTATCTTCTGAACAGACGTGATCAGACCATCATGTTGGAGTTTCAGACGCTGATGTGAGTTTGAGTTTGTTAGGTGTTTGTTTGGTGTCTCTGTTTGTGTTTCAGGGAGTTTTCGGGAGAATTTAGCTGGAACTCAGAAAAATGTGTTTTCAACTGAAAGCCAACCTTAGGAAGACCAGAACCACAAATCACTTTCTCCCCATGTCTTTCATCTGTTTTTATCACTTAGGCCTGTTTAAACCTACGTGTTTTGGTCAATCGGGTCAAGCCAATCTTGGGTCTTCAGCTGACAAAGTTTAAATCCCATTTGGCTAGCACGCTACCAGTAATGTTTACGCATTAGATCAGTAGGCGGAGAGAGTATATGGTCTTTTTTTAGCTGTTTGAACGCATTCGACCACATAAGCGTTTACACTACGAAAGCAATCCGGTCAAATGTGTTTTCAACTACCTTTGGAAGTGGTCGAAATTGGACAAGCTAAAAACGTTCTAGACCCCGTTTACACCAGTATTTAGCGTCGTCCCCTTGGGATCCGATCTTAATACCAGGTGTAAACAGGGCCTTAATGGAAACATTTTCTTTCACATTTTAGCAAATCAGTCCAGATGCTTCCCAAAGATCTTCCAGAACTCTCTGGAGCCTGATATTGCACATCAAGATGTTTCAAAGCGTGACATATATGAATAGACAAGGCGGATGATAATAGCATTATGAAAAATTATGACATCTAAAGAGAGAGTTCAACATGAAATTTTTGTTCAGATCTATTTGTTTATTGAACTGTACATTATAAATGCAGTTTATACAGACAATTGACTTGAACACAACTCTTCTTTGATTAATTTGTCATTTCAGACATGAAGATACTGTACATCTCTCTGCTGGAACCTGGTGAGTGTGAGGAGATTTTACATGGTTGTTATGATCATGTCGACTACTTAGAAGAAAAAACACAAACCTATACACACTCTTCCGCTGAGTGTCATGTCCACAGCGGCCTATGGATAAACAAATCTCTTTTTCTTTCAGAGTAACAGGAGCTGTTTGACTGGATTCACTGCTCTAGCCTGAGAGACCATTCTGTTCAATATTTGCTAAAGCCTTTGACCTCTGACCTCTGCTCAAAGGAGGAAAGAGAGTAGGATGTTTTGACGCTCAGTAGAGCTTGAGGAACATCTCCTGTTTAGATTTACAGCATTTGAGTTCTTAAAATCAAACTCTGCCATGGACTGGAAAGCCTTGAGAGTTCTGGAGTCTAAGGCCGTGTGTCCACCAAAGCGTTTTTACTCGCGGCTGGCGTGTTTTTTCAATTGTTTTCAATGGGAGCGCCGCGTTTTTAAAACGCCATGAGCGTAACGAGGCGCTGAGCTTCTTTTTCACGCTGAAGCGCTGAGCGTTCGGCGTTTTTTACTGGTCGCCGAGAGTTGAAGAATGTTCAAATTTTGGTAAAACGCAGCGCTCATCACTGTCACTTTTTACCCAACCGTCCAATCACAGTGGAGGAGGGGCGGGACTAATACCACACCGACCAACCGCGTCCGCCACATGATTCTGCTTGTACAAAGTCAACAGATGACAACAAGCATAATAACGGAACAAAATCAAGAGCCAGATAAAATACATTACATTGCATTGACATTTTAATATAGAATCAACACAAACAAAATATGTGTGAAATGAGATACTAGTAAGACTTTCGCGGATATTCCGTATCATAACAAGCAAAGTGTCTCGGTCTCAACCGTCTCAACTGAAAAAAACGCTGCGCTGCCAAAACGCTCTCAAGCGCCCACAGCTGAGCGTTTTTAGCAGAGCACCTAGCGTTTTCAGCTGGCTAATAACGCTTTGGTGGACACACGGCCTAACTGTGGTGAAACGTCACACCAGAACCAAAACATCTGCGATATTTCACTTTTATGTTTCAATGCGACTGCATAAGATGGTCATTAAATATGTCTGATATTAAAATGGATGCTTGATGCTTTTAAAAGCTGTAAATCGAGTGTTTGTAATGTGTCATCAGTGCCACACCTGAAATGTTTGTACTTTAGTTAATGCAGTTGCCATGTCAAACAGATGATCAGGTGACACCAATTCTTCTGTGTGATTAGATGGTTATAAAAAATTAGTCTTTCATAATCTGCTCCTGTTGTTCTAAGTACTGCAGTATTAAAGTCAACATGAGTGCAAAATAGAAACATGTTATATTCAGAATTATGTAATTATACTGATAAATATATCACACTATATTATACCAGATGTCTATTGAACAAATAAAGTTAGAAAAATCCTTATATTAAACAGAACTGTATCACTATTTTATCTTTGAGGATTGATAAATGTCACTAGGTCCCAAACTGTAGGAGTCTGTGTTTTTAATAAATATAACATGATCATAAATGGTGTCTGAAAAAAATATCCATATCCATAAGATCTCACGTCATTATGTTAAAGACGTGAAACTCAAATATATCATCTCTCTGAGCTAATGGGATCTTCTGGTGTGTTTCTTTTGAGTGATTCTTGAATGAATAAATCATAACTCAGCTCAAATGAGTCTCTAAATAGTTACCTGAGAGAAATGAGCTGTAAGAGCAACAGCAGCAAACCAACAAAACTGAAGATCAATTCATGACACGGGTCAAAAAACAATGAATATTATTCAGGATAAATAAATAAATTAGCTTTAAGGCTCATCAAACATTATCCCCTGGTTTCACAGACAGGGCTTAAGACTAGTCCTAGACTAAAATGTAAGTCTGAGCTGTTTCCACTGAAATAAACTTGCACTGACTGATCTTAAAAATATATCAGTGCCTTTTTAGTTTTAAGATGCACATCGGTAATGTTTTTTTCTAAGCATGTTTATAAAAATTACTTAAATGTCCTAATTGATCTATGGTCTAATCCTGGCTTAGTCTAAGCCCTGTCTGTGAAACCGGGCCCATGAGTTTCAGAGCAGATGAGAAGAGCTTCAGTCAGGAGTTCATGAGACTCTCTGAGGAGTTTGTAGCCATTGTCGTAACTGAGAGTAGGTCCGGGGAAGCTTCATTCACATCCCGTTTCCAAAGGGGCGTCACCAACGGACGTCGCTCAAATGCCTCTACACTGTAAAAACTAAAGGAGCCTCAAGTATCCTGTCGGATACTCAAGGAACTTCAAAATGTAATTTTGGTGCCTCAAAGCTCTTTTTCCTATAGTAGGGTTACTGGAAGAGCATTGACAATCTTTGAGGTTCTTGCTGGAACTTATGGGATCCTTTAAGCACTTTGTATTTACTTCAGAGGTTCTGGAGTCACCTTTTCATTACCATGAGACCTCGAAGTGCTTTAGGGGAAAATAGAGGAACTTAAATGCGATAAAAGGGTTATTGGAAGATCTTTTAACATTTAAGTGGTTCCTGGAAGATCTCTAATGTTAAAGCCAGCATCTGGAGGAACCCAATGGTTCAGTGAGGCCCGAATTAGATTATTATTCTATTATTATTATTATTATTATTATCCTATTATTATTATTATTATAGGCTACTTAAGTTTGATTCAGTATACATACCCAGGTGAAAAAGACGTACTATTAAATGTATTAAAAATGTACTTGAGTGTGTTTTTAGTAGACCTACAATACAAATATAGCCTACTTTAATGCATTTTTATTATTATTATTATTATTATTATTATTATAGGCAAGTTTGATTCAGTATACATACCCAGGTGAAAAAGATGTACTATTAAATGTATTAAAAATGTACTTGAGTGTGTTTTTAGTAGACCTACAAATCAAATATACTTTAATGCATTTTTAATACATTTAACAGTAACTATAGTCTTTTTCACTTGGGTAGCTTACATATATTTAGTATAGGCCTATTTTATTAAGTCATTTAAACCTTAAACAACAACACTAAATAATAATAATATTATATGAAGAAGAAGAAGCAGGAGGAGAAAAGTGTTTATTCTGTCACAAAACTGCTGCTATTCCTCTGCTGTCGTCGCTTCAGTGATCCTCGCGCTGCTCGCGCGCAACAAAGCTCAGCTGATCGGAAAGTAACGGCTCCTCTCATCAAAGCTTCCGCCGTTTATTCGGCTCTCCATTACAAGGTTTGTAAACTCGCCAAATAAATATAAATACAGAGTCTACTCACTATATATTTAAACACACATATATATAAACTAAATTTATTATACATTACTACGTTTTTACAGTGTTTACCACTCGTTTATTGCACAGTAGGCTATCTGGTATGAAGGTTTTAGCCGCGATGCTAACTACGTTGATCTAATGAACAAATGGAAATGATTGACTTATTGTCTTAGATTGATTTAGTCATTCAATTCAACATATTTTGTACAACTGTGTCTTCAAATTGCTGATATAGCCTAACTAATTTAGAAAATTCTCTGATTCTTGGCGTTTGTTATGAATAACAAAAACAGGTTATAGTTTGCTCTGTTTTTGTTTAGCCTAACTTTACTACAGGTGCCCTCATTCTCTCAAATACCATTTTAAAGCCATTTACTGGTCAATAAATATTATGTTGTGAATAATCATCTTTGTTCTTTTGTTTCCCCAGAACAACCATTACATTTCTAAAATAATCTGAACATTTCAGTGGCAACATTGAATTACAGTAAGTTACCTGCACCACATGCTGTACTTTATTACTATGAACTTTCTCTGTGTGAAATTGTATTGTTTGACTGTGTACTTGTGTTTTTTAATCAGTTACTCTCTGGAAATCTTTTCTCATGATCTCAAATCTCATTCATGTTACTCAGAAAAATAATATCACAGGTTTGATTCACAAAAAATGCTATAGACATTTTAACTCTGAATTATAACTTCAAGTTTAGTCTTTTTCGGCAAAAAAATAAATAAATAGGAAAAAGCAATTAGGCTTCAGAAGACTTGCAACACAACCCATAACACATGAGTTGTGAACTCATTGATTATTTTTAGGATCTTTTCTGGGACATTTTTGGAGCTTAACCATTTTTACATAAATTGTTGCATTGAATTGAACTAGACAAGTGTACATAAGAATGGTTTCATGAATGATTTACACATTTGTTTTCTGCTTGTGTTTCATGCAGTGAAACTGAATGGTGACTGGGGTTGCATTATGCCTGAGATCTGCTTTTGGGTTCCACAGACAGAAAGTCAAACAGGTTTGGAACGTCACAAGGCTGAGGAAATTATTTAAATTTCACAACTATCACTTTAATAACATTACTAACAGTAAATGTTGTACTTTGCAGGGATCTCGGTAAGCTGAAATACAAGTTTGACCAAGAATAAAAATCCTCCTGTAGACCTGAAAATCATCGAAGTGCCTGGACCATCCACCAGAAAAGAGGAAAAACAAACGGAAAACGATGCTGTACCTTTTCACTTTTCCAACTCTTTAAGTACCTCACACCAACTTGGTCCCATAGTGACTTTTTTGACCACAAACGAAATTGCTGATCGTGTGAATTCATATTGAAATGACTGAATTCACCAGTGAACATTCACAGAACAACAGATCATTTTACTGCACCTTAACTCTGTTTCGGGTCGAAGCCTCTACTTCTACTTCCTCTATCTTGTTTCATGAGAATACTCAACAACCATTTATGAACACTGTTGATTCAAGTCACACATTTAAGCTTTTCAAAAGCCATAGTGTACATTACAGTCTCCAGTCTAACGGCATCCCAGACTTAAACATTTTATGATTCAAAATAGCTGAATAACTAACCATCAGAGATTTCGGTATAGAGATTAAGGTTACAGCACAATTAGTGTATATTAGCACTGTTGTTTGTTTTTGGCATCTGATAGAGCTTTTGGACTTGGAAACAGTGATGTCAGACTAACCATCGGACTGAAACACAAATGTTTTAAAGTTAAGTATGATGGACATTTTTAATTAGTTCAAATGTAATTTTTTTACATTGATTTATTTAGTGGAACATATGTGTTTCCATGCATTTTGTTAAGATGTCTTTTCTTGTTTATCTATTGTATATACATGGTTGATTATTCATGTTGCTTATGTATTACACTATTTTTTTGTGTAGTCATTGATATTAATCTGTAGTTAGCTTTTTTCCCCATGTGCATGGAAGTGTATGTATAAAAATGAATATCAAATATGTAGTAAACAATTCTTATTTTGTATTTGGTTCAATTTGTTTATTATAATAGATGTCAAAGGTAACCATAGTAACAACATGAAATTAAATATTTAAAAAAAATGAAATTTGGTTCCTGGAGGCACCCAAAGTGGTTCCACACAGTGCCTAATATTAGAGTTCCTCAGGAAACCTGTGTGGTTCCTCAGAGAACCGCCCCTTTTTAAAGGGTGCCTAGAGGATCTACAGACGGTTCCGCCGGTGTGGCAAAGTGAAGAACCCCAAAAGGTTCCTCCAGGCACCTTTTATTTTTACAGTGTAGGCGCAATTGCATAGACCTTAAACCAATCAGAGCGATCATCATCGTGTAAAGCCCGCCTCAACGTTTGTGATTGGTGCCAAGATTTGGAAAGATTGGAAATGGGTTTGAATGGGCTCTTGGCCAGACTGACATGCAAAGCAAATCTAAATTTGCTGTAAGTTTGTCTGGGTTTTCCCAGGCTAAGGAGTTTGAGGATGTTTGGTTGTTATAGAAACTAATTAGTTGACAGACCAAGATCACATGAGGCTTTCAGTTAGCTGTGGTTGTTCTCTGTGTTTGCAAGGTATTGTGGGTTTAAGACAAAATCTAAGACAAACTTCTACAGAAAACACCCATGACAGAAGAAAGACCAGTGGCTTGAATGTCACTCCTTGATGTGGAGATTCCTGGCTTGAATCTCACTCTTAAAAACTTTTTTACTTTGTATTTGACTGAATAAATCAGACAAAACTACAACAAAAAAGATTAACCTGTGGCTGTGCCAGTGGCGCAGCGGTCTGAACATTAGTTCTTGACACTGACAATCCTGGTTCGAATCTCCTTCAAGATAGGATAAGTTTATTTTCACTGTTTTTTAATGAATGAAAAAGACAAAATTGCAACCCAAAAAAAAAAAAAAAAAAAGCCAGCAAGCGTGAAAGTACCAGTGGAGCAGCGGTCTAAACATCAGCACTTGGTGTGGGCAATTTGAGTTTGAATCTCTCTCGAGGTGAAAAAATTGTTTTGTTTTTCAGTTAATAAAGAAGACAAAATTACCACAAAAAGCAAAAAAAAATGTCAAAGCAAAAAAAAATGTCAAAGCAAAAAAAAATGTCAAAAAAAATGTCAAAGCAAAAGAAACGTCAGTTCTTGGCGTGGACAATTCTGGTTCAAAGCGTGCTCAAGATAGACTAAGTTTTCAATGAATAAAAAAGACAAAATGACCAAGGTAAGTGTGAAAGTACCAGTGGAGCAGCGGTCTAAACATCAGTTCTTGGCATGGGCAACCCTGGTTTGAATTTCTCTCTTGAGGTGGAAAAACAGCTTAGTTTCACTGGTTTATCAATTAATAAAGAAGACAAAATTGCCAAAAAAAAGCTGAGTAAATGTGAAATTGCCAGTGGTGAAGTGGTCTGAACGTCAGTTCTTCGCATGGGCAATTCTGGTTCTAATCTTGCGCAACATAGAACAAGTTTTCAATAAATAAAAAAGACAAAATTACCCAAAAAAAGAATTGAAAGTGTTAAAGTGCCAGTGGCGCAGTGGTCTAAACGCCAGACTTTGGTGTGGGCAATTCTGGTTTGAATCTCTCACTTGAACTGGATAATAGTTTAGTTTCACTGTTTTTTCAATAATAAAAATAAGGACAAAATTACCAAAAAAAGTGAAGAAAGTGTGAAAGTGCCAGTGGCGCAGTGGTCTATACGTCAGACTTTGGCGTGGGCAATTCTGGTTTGAATCTCCCTCTTGAGTTGGATAATAGTTTAGTTTCAATGGTTTTTCAATAATAAAAATAAAGACAAAATTACCAAAAAAAGCGAAGAAAGTGTGAAAGTGCCAGTGGCTCAGTGGTCTAAACGTCAGACTTTGGCGTGGGCAATTCTGGTTTGAATCTCTCACTTGAACTGGATAATAGTTTAGTTTCAATGGTTTTTCAATAATAAAAATAAAGACAAAATTACCAGAAAAAGCAAAAAAAAGTGAAAGTGCCAGTGGCTCAGTGGTCTAAACTTCTGACTTTGGCGTGGGCAATTCTGGTTTGAATCTCTCTCTTGAACTGGAGAATAGTTTAGTTTCACCGGTTTTTCAATAAAAATAAAGACAAAATTACCAAAAATATATAAGTGAGTGTGGAAGTGCCAGTGGCTCAGTGGTCTGAGCGTGTCCTCCCTGGTGGGAAGGACCTGGGTTCAAACCCCAGCTTGGTCACTGAAGCATGGTTGCGTGACGGTCATCCGGTCGTAAGCTGTGACAAGCTGCAGAACTAAACTGAGCGGATCAGATCATGACCAGGATGAGAGAAGGCTAGACATGAAGGGGGAGTAAAGATCCAGACCGCTCCCCCTGGGACTTCCAAGACAATATCCAGCAGTGGTTATGGGGAAGGAGTCAAAATTTTCAATATTTACTTATAAAAATTTCCAGACAAAACACTAAGTCAACATTTTGGGTATGACTTTTGGCCACTCCCTTTAATCACAGACTGATTAGATACCTGCACTCCCCCAGGATTCAATCCATCACACAGAAACCTCAGATGTTGCCTGACTTTCTCTGGGGAAACATACCATCTGACCAGCACTTGAAGGGTGTTTCCATTTACACACATGCTGAAAAATTCAGGCATCATATTACAGGAATTAAACTGGATTTCTAATGAGGAAAACTTAACTGGTCTGTTTTAGCTTGGCAATCATTAAATTACAAATCAGTCACAGCTTGTCCAAATTAATAGACATTAAAATATAAACTAAACCACGTGGGCCAAACATCATCTGAATAATTTTTGCATTTGACAGATGAGGCCATTCCTCATTTGAAAACCTGAATGAACAACTCATTTTAAGTAACAGCAGGTGTTGATGTTTAGAAAGCCGAGATCAGCTGGAAATCATGAACAGCACACAAATATCACGTTTACCCTTTTATTGTACACAAACTGGAGTGAATAATTGTCAAACACATGCGAGTTCAGAACAGAAATTGCATGTTGAAACCTTTATCCCAGAGAATGGGTATGAGCTGGTACCATTATCAGACAGGTCCAAGAGGTCTTGCCAAAGGCACATAGCAGCAAACAGCGTTCGCTCTGAGTCTGGAAAAAGGTCAGGTGAATAACAGTTGCTCCCCTCAAAAGACTCCATGCCAAAGTCACTCACTGCTCTGGTTGCTTCTCATGACCTCCATCAGCTCAAACCAAGAGATGCCTACAAACAGACAGCAGTGAGATGATCAGAAACACTTCAAATTTCACTAATAAGCTACAAGCCTCAGAAAGAAACAAACAATTGCTGTTAGTGTTCATAGAATAATGTTATACTGTATGAGGTAAAAATGCATGCTCATTTATGAGCAATCCAACAGCATCTGTAAGATATCAATCAAGCTCACAATATTATTGTCACACTGATGTGAAAAATCAAACGCAATAAGTTATACACATTCCATTGGATGTCTATGAGGCAAGTTATTGCATACACACCTATGATCTAGACCAGTATTTCCCAACCCTGTT
Source organism: Scardinius erythrophthalmus (assembly GCF_964197995.2). Lineage (NCBI taxonomy): Eukaryota > Metazoa > Chordata > Actinopteri > Cypriniformes > Leuciscidae > Scardinius > Scardinius erythrophthalmus. The sequence continues at coordinate 2,504,759 of NC_138224.1, read as the reverse complement.
CCTAGAGGCCCACCAACATTACACATTTTGGATGTCTTCCTTATCTGACCCATATTTCTGGTCTTGGAGTCTCTACTAACGAGCTGATGAGTTGATTCAGGTGTGATTGATTAGGAAGAGTTGGAAAATGTGTAGTGTTGGTGTGCCTCCAGGAACAGGGCTGGGAAACACTGATCTAGAAATTAATTCAAATCAGGTGAAATGATCAGGTATGAGGACACTGCTGCAATTAAAATTTCAGGTGACAGAGGGCACTGTAACATATAATACATAAATTGATTGAGAACATGCTTTACAAATGGAATATAATTTGAAAGCTTAACAACTGAATGTTCAAGAAACGGTCAAGTAGTTTTTAGAAAAGAACTTAAAACACTGTTGCAACCACGTACGTATAAATAAAACTGCATTTTTATGCTAGTAAACAGAGGGTAGTAGTCATTCAGTGTTTATGTGAAAACAGACTTAATAATGAAGTTCAAGAGTAAGAGCACTCTACAGGTTACTTAAATCTTTTTTTTTTAATAAAAATATAAAAATATTTACTTACAACATTCAGAGAACACCTCTCCTTGAGCTCACTGCGTTCCTCTGGTACATTGCAAATTGGTAACAGGCTGTCAGAATATTAATCACATTTTCATCCAATGGGATTACTGCTTGTAAAATAGTCCTGACCACTGCTGACAGAACAATGTGTGATTAAGCCAATAAGCTTCTTACAAACATCATCAATCATAATATATTTAGAGAACGCAAGCAACAATGTAATGTACTGTTTGAAAAAGATAAAAAAAATAACAAGCAACTCTGTGGAGAAAACAAGAGGTTTAATGTCATCCTTCTTTAATCACATCAGATCTGTATGACCATGTGCGGTTAATCAAGTCAACTAAATTCATCCAACTGAATGGAAGGACCTTAAGATGGACGTCGTTTAAATGTGTAGATGCTGCTTGCAGAAAGCAAAAACCAAACGCAAATATGCCACAGCTGAGTAACTTATATTAATGAGTTTAACTAACGAGCTGTTGTGTTGAGGTGATTCACCATCTGATTCCAATTTCCAAAACTTGAAATTCATGACACAGCCTAATGCTGGCTCCACTTTCTTGTTGTCAAATAAAGTTTGTTCAGACTTTTTTGACTGTTGCACTTTTCTAAAAACTCCTGTGTACATTTGTTTATTATGTAAATGCAACTCTTCATGCTAAACGCCACTGCAGACATGTTCTCATGTGGTTGCACTGCTGCTTAAAGAATATGCTTTTTCAATAAACAGAATAATTTATAATTAAATTATAATAATGGTTATTAAATATTGGTCATTCTAGGATGTATCAGTCAACATCTTGCATATGCAATACAATATTACAAATAGCTTCATCACACATCACGGCTACTTGTTAGAAAAAATAGATTGTTACTGGAAAAGCTGAACTACTTTCATGCAACTATAAACGGCTAGCTAATAGCTAGATTAGTAGTAGAATTTTAGTCACTAAGTTTTAATTTGTCATCCACCACTGACATGTTAAAAACAAAAGAGCCTGTGTGATTGCCTCAGGGATCCTTGACCCTTTTTGTTTCAAAACACTCTCCATCCACACTAGCGTTTTCCAAATGTTTATCATCCACACTAAAACATCAGAAAGCGCCAAATTCACCTTACAGCGCATGCATAAACCCTCATAAAAGCTCACTGAGATGACACAGACAGAACAAGACAATCAAGTTATCACGCAATTCTTCTGGCAGGATCATAGCGAAATATCTCAGCATTCACTGATACGCATCAGGATGCTCTCACTCACCATTATATGTTTGGTCTAAATAAACGCAACTGCTCTCATGTTTTGCCGCAAGACGGCAAATAACTAACCCTAACCCTAACCCTAACAGGATAATTTTATTTAGTTAAATATCTCACCATTCACTGATGCGGTCCAGGTCGCACACAGTCACCATATCCTCCCGAGACCCAGAAAAAAAAAGTTTTGTGAATTTAGTTTTTTTTTTTCATGTCATCACACTGTTTAGAGCACAATAAACAAATGGTAAAAAAAAAAATAAAATTTTACAAATAATATTTTATTCATACGTTATGCTATGTCCTCTGTAGTGGATGCCAGGACTAAGTTGTTTAAAAAATAAAATGACATGAAATTATATGTATAGGCAAAAACAATGGGATTTTTTTTCAATCACCAATACATTTTGGGGTTTCAGGATTTTTTCAACCAAAATTTGTAAAAAGATTATTCTCAACTATGTTATGAAAGAAATAACAGAATGAATTGATACACTATTTTACTTTATGCAATATGTGGGTAAAATGGCCATAAATTAATATTCCCATTCAATGAAATGTATCTATACACTGTATCTACTTTGCACATTAATGTGTTCTTGGAGCAGCATTTAATGAAAAAAGAAGTGTAATAATTGGAGTAATAATTGGCAACATTTTAATAATATCTAATATTTGATAGGAATATTGATGTATAATTTATTTCCATATTCACTTGTTGTGTCTAACAAAATGCCTGATAAACATGATTTAAGTCCTGATGTCCTCTACAGTGGACACGTTTGAAATCAACGCCCTGCTCTGTAACAGAAAGTTTTTTTTTTATTTGAAACCCTTTAACATTTTCTTGAGATGTTGTTTTATAAAATACAATTTGAAAAGTAGTCCAATTTAAATTATAATTACAATATATTATCAAATTTCCATAAGAATGCTACATTTGATCACTAAATTAATGTCAGACATTTTTAAAGACCAATGAGTAGTTGTTTTCATGGTGAAACCTCCAAACATTTGGTATCTCTGAAAAGTCCTGAATGTGCTCTTTACAGGACACCCAGGTTGTGTCATGTGACATGTATGATGTCAGAGAAATTTACTAAAATATAATGTCCACTACAGTGGACAAAAGTCTATTCTTGGGTCCCAGGAGGATATGTTTGGTCTAAAACGCAACTGCTCTCATGTATTGCCGCAAGACAGCAAATGTGAGTAATTCTGTCATCTTTGCAGGACTGTGATATGAAGAAAATATTTTTAGCAACAGTGTGAAAGTGAACAGCACATAACAGGCACAATACTGGTATAAACATGAATATCTATTGGTACAATATGCATCACATGACTAAATTTACGTCATCGTTTTTAAATACCACCGGTTTCACAGTCCACACTACAATGGCGTTTTCAAATGTATCCACTTTGGAGTGTGTTTTCAAAAAAGCTTTGTTTTCATTACTAAAAATGCTGCCGCAGGCTGTTTACACGGAAACGATCTGAAGAGAAAACGCAAAAGTGGCGTTGCGTTATCACTTTTTATTCTGCGTTTAGACGAGCGTTATGGGGGGGAAATCTGCGTGCATATGGTGACGCAAAATTGTGTGAAATTCCATGTAGTATGCACTCCAGGCGGCTAGGTGGCAATGTGAAGCACTGCCACACAACAACACCAAGTCCAGACTTTTGCGTTTTTACCCTTTATGGTGCGTTCACACCGGACGCGAATAGCGCGTCAGGAGCGAGTGATTTCAATGTTAAGTCAATGCAAAGACGCGTTCCGCGCGTAAAAAATTCCTGCGGCGCAAATGAGGCGTTTAGCGTGGCGCGGTAGACGCGAATTCGCCTCATTCGCGAATGGCGCGAATTGAGCGTCTGGGCGTTAAGCGCGTTACGCGCGAATGATTTTATTAGTGCTTTTTGTGCATTCACGCGTTTGACGCGAATTCGAGTCTGCCGCCCAAGTTGAAAAATCTGAACTTCTGCGTCAATTCGCGCCGCGTTAACCAATCAGGAGCCTGCTTGCTGCATCACGTGGTGAACTGACAGTTTATAATGTTATTTTATGTTTGGCCTCAATCAGTTATTTTGTAATATGACTAAAATGCACAACAAAGCAAATCTTTCACATAAAAACTCGATTTCAATATGATAAATACTCATTTTTTATTGAATGTTATTTATTCCATATCTATTCTAGATTATATGAAACTTTATTAATCTAATATAAAGACAACAAACACAATTTAGTGTATAAAAACTTAAAAAAAACAGGGTTCACTTTTGGAGGCTGACTCCATTTATTATCAAAACAAAAATAAATGACAGATTAGGTGGGTGCGGGCGAGGGTGAACCTCGCGCCGGGCTGTACAGCGCGGGCTTGTCAAGCAGCGACCATCACTTGAGGCCGAGGCTTATACGGCCTACGCTGTCCTCGTCAGCGTCCTCACCGTTAGGTCCACCAAACCTACCTCCTGGAGCAAATTGTGAAACTCCTGAAACCCTCCGAAGGGTTTGGTGGACCCGAGTACAGCGACGATGTCCCCTACGCTGCTGTTTCTGCTCTCCAGAGCATATACGAGCGGTGACTCTCTCGATTAATGCTAATGCTAATACTCGATAAACATCTAAAAAAAGATGGCCGCCAACAGGTTTCGAAACTTTCGCCTCTGACGCGCGTGACGCGCGTAAATTTCGATTCAAACTTTTGATTTTACGCGCGTCAATTTCGCTCTTGACGCGCGAATGCACACAAAGTGGTCAAGCGTATAACTAGATGCGGCAGGCGCGAATTTGATGCGCTATTCGCATCCGGTGTGAACGCACAGTAAGACGGGAACGTGACGGTGGAGCGTTTTTAAGATTTCCACTCTGGAGGGTGGTTTCACTTTTTTGTGTTTTTAAGCCCCAAAAACGCCACCGCCATCTAAACGAAAGGCACATCTGATAAAATGTTTTTACGTTTTTATCCGCGAGCGTTCTCGTGTAAACAGGGCCTCAGTGTGGACTGGAAGACCAAAACGGATGCATTTTCAAACGAAAATGTATAAGTGCGGACAAGGCCTTGGCAGCATGGACAACAACTTGTGTTTCACTCTGATGGGTTACCTTGAACAGAGAACAGCACAGGAAAGTACTCATTTCAGACATTTTAAAGTGGGAGAAGATGTTCTCTCTGTTGCTGCTTTTTTTTTCTTCACTTGAAATAAACACTACTTAGCTTACATCATCCATGTCATCAGTGCAAGACCACAGCTACAGTGGCAAGCTCTCATTGTGAAAATAATTAAAGTAGTTCACTGCATGTTGGTTTATAACATCCATTGCAAAAACAAAAAAAAAGATTGTGAATAAAGTGCATGTTCAACATATTTTCTGCTGAGTTCAGTTTGCGACGTGTGCTCTGCTTCTGGAAGGCAGCATCATGTTGCTCATGTGGGCAGTGTTAATACTGTATCGTTTTAATATGGGCACCAAAATAAGTATGTGCAACTTACGAGCTACAAAAACCCAATGTGTAAAACAGGCCTTAATCTACTAAACTACAACACTATTTGGACTATATACTTCCACACTATACACTTGCACTACTTTTGTTGCTTGTACCTGGTGAACAATTGTCTCATATACAGATGTGGTGGTTTCAGACTGTCCTTAATTTACAGCATACTGGGGAAAAATAGTTTGCTCTTGTATGGACAATGATGCAATGCTAAAGCAAGCCTAAATACACAGAATAAGCAAACATAAGTTAGATGTTCCTGGTTTAAAGGGAAAAACTTAGAAGTCAGTGACAACTATAGTTCTTCTTCTTCTTTTTCTTTCGGCTGCTCCCATTAGGGGTCGCCACAGCGGATCATCCGTCTCCATACCACCTTGTCCTCTACATCTGCCTCTTTTACACCAACTACCTGCATGTCTTCCCTCACCACATCCATGAACCTCCTCCTTGGTCTTCCTCTTTTCCTCCTTCCTGGTGGCTCCATCCTCAGCATTCTCCTACCAATATAATTCATGTCCCTCCTCTGCACATGTCCAAACCATCTCAATCTCGCCTCCCTCACCTTGTCACCAAAACGTCCAACATGCGCTGTCCCTCTAATAAACTCATTTCTAATCTTGTCCATCCTCGTCACTCCCAACGAAAACCTTAACATCTTCAGCTCTGCTACCTCCAGCTCCGCCTCCTGCCTTTTACTCAATGCCACTGTCTCTAACCCATACAACATCGCAGGTCTCACCACAGTCCTATAAACTTTTCCTTTCATTCTTGCAGATACTCTACTATCACAAATCACTCCTGTCACTCTTCTCCACCCACTCCACCCTGCCTGCACTCTTTTCTTCACTTCCCTAACACACTCTCCATTACTTTGCACTGTTGACCCCAGGTACCTGAACTCCTCCACCTTCTTCACCTCTTCACCCTGTAACCGCACCACTCCACTGCCCTCCCTCTCATTTACGCACATGTACTCTGTCTTACTCCTACTGACTTTCATTCCCCTCCTCTCCAGCACGTACCTCCACCTCTCCAGGCTCTTCTCAACCTGCTCACTACTCTCACCACAAATCACAATATCATCCGCAAACATCATAGTCCAGGGAGACTCTTGTCTGACCTCGTCCGTCAACCTGTCCATCACCACTGCAAACAGGAAAGGGCTCAGGGCCGATCCTTGATGCAGTCCAACCTTCACCTTGAACCAGTCTGTCGTTCCTACTGCACACTTCACTGCAGTCACACTGTCCTCATACATGTCCTGCACCACCCTCACATACTTCTCTGACACACCTGACTTCCTCATACAATACCACAACTCCTCTCTTGGCACTCTGTCGTACGCTTTCTCTAGATCCACAAATACACAATGCAGCTCCTTCTGTCCTTCTCTATACTTCTCCATCAACGTTCTCAAAGTAAATATGGCATCTGTGGTGCTCTTCCTCGGCATGAAACCATACTGTTGCTCACAGATGGTCACCTCTTCTCTCAGCCTGGCTTCCACTACTCTTTCCCATAACTTCATGGTGTGACTGATCAACTTAATTCCCCTGTAGTTACTGCAGTTCTGCACATCTCCCTTATGCTTAAAGATCGGTACCAGCACACTCCTTCTCCATTCCTCAGGCATCCTCTCACCTTCCAAAATCTTGTTAAACAATCTGGTTAAAAACTCCACTGCCATCTCTCCTAAACATCTCCATGCTTCTACCGGTATGTCATCTGGTCCAACTGACTTTCCACTCTTCATCCTCTTAATTGCTGCTCTCACTTCCTCCTTACTAATCCTATCCACTTCCTGCTTTACTAACACCACATCATCCAACCTTCTCTCTCTCTCATTTTCCTCGTTCATCAGCTGCTCAAAATACTCCCTCCATCTTCTCAACAAACTCTCCTCACTAGTCAACACATTTCCATCTCCATCCTTTATTGCTCTAACTTGCAACACATCCTTCCCAGCTCGATCTCTCTGCCTGGCCAATCGGTACAAATCCTTTTCTCCTTCCTTAGTGTTCAACCTCTCATACAGCTCCTCGTATGCCTTTTCCTTGGCTTTCGCCACATCCTTCTTTACCTGTTGCCGCATCTCCTTGTACTCCTGCCTACTTTTCTCATCACCCTGTCGATCCCACTTCTGTTTTGCTAACCTCTTTCCCCTTATGCTCCCCTGCACTTCCTCATTCCACCACCACGTCTCCTTGTCTTCCTTTCTATTTCCAGATGTCACACCAAGTACCTTTCTAGCTGCCTCCCTCATCACTCCTGCGGAAGTTTCCCAATCATCCAGCACCTCTTCACCACCACCTAGCCTCTGTCTGACCTCTTCCCTGAACCTCACACTACAGTCTTCCTCCTTCAGTTTCCCCCATCTTATTCTTCTTTCAGTCCTTACTCTCCTCCTCTTCTTCTTCGTCTCTAAAACCATCCTACAGACCACCATCCGATGCTGTCTAGCTACACTGTCCCCAACACCTTACAGTCTCCAATCTCCTTCAGGTTGCATCTCCTACATAGAACATAGTCCACCTGTGTGCACCTTCCTCCACTCTTATAGGTCACCCTATGATCCTCCTTCTTCTTAAAATACGTATTCACCACTGCCATTTCCATCCTTTTAGCAAAATCTACCACCATCTGCCCTTCCACATTTCTCTCCTTTAGGCCATACCTACCCATAACCTTCTCATCACCTCTGTTCCCCTCACCTACATGTCCATTAAAGTCTGCCCCAATCACCAATCGTTCATTTCTAGGTACACCATCTACCACTTCATCTAATTCACTCCAGAATCTTTCCTTCTCCTCCATCTCACAGCCGACTTGTGGAGCATAGGCACTGATGACATTTATCATCATCCCTTCAACTTCCACCTTCACGATCATCACCCTATCAGAAACTCTCTTCACCTCCACTACACTCTTACTGTACTCTTCCTTCATAATCACCCCTACACCATTTCTCTTTCCATCCACACCATGATAGAACAGTTTAAACCCACCTCCAATGTTTCTGGCCTTACTCCCTTTCCACTTGGTCTCCTGAACACACAACATATCTACCCTTCTCCTCTCCATCATATCAGCTAACTCTCTCCCTTTACCAGTCATAGGGCCAACATTTAAAGTACCAACCCGAACCTCCACTCTCCTACACATCTCCTTTCCCCGTCGCCTCTGTAGACGTCTTCCTCCTCTCCTCCTCCTCCTTCGGCCGACAGTAGCCCAATTTCCACCGGTACCCTGTTGGCTAACGATACCTGAGGCGGTCGTTGTTAACCCGGGCCTCGACCGATCCGGTATGAAATTCTTATTCGTGACCCGCATATTTGATTTGGCACATGTTTTACGCTGGATGCCCTTCCTAACGCAACCCTCCCCACGGCACTAAGAGTGCACTGGCTTGTGCCTCCCTAATGGCTGGGTTAGTGACAACTATAGTTATGGGTAGAAAAAATGAGGACAAAGGAATCGAAGCAAGAGACATTATTGAAATATGTGAACTATATGGTTCATTTAAACTGCAAAGTTAAGGGGAGGAGAGGTTTCTCGACAAGAAACACTTCAACTTCAATTGAGATGTCCTTCAAGATGGCTAACTTTGATCAATATTCGGGTCATGGGATGGAGGAAGGAGAAGCGCCGAAATCAGGAATCCCTGGCCCTTAAAATGGCTGACTTTCTGATTAGTCCCCTGGCTTCAGAACTAGGGAGCTGATTGAGATGCACCCATACTGTGTTTTTGTCTAATATATAGAAAGGAAGTATGTGATTTTGGACGCAGTCCATAACTAATTTATAAAGACAGTCACTTTGTGTCAGTCACTACTGGCGTAATGATGTAACCTGTCTGTTCTGTTCTGTTTCTGTTTGTTTATTTATATAGCACTGTTAAAACACAACCAAGGTTGAACCAAAGTGCTTTACATACAGATTCCAATAAGGAATAAAAATAACGACATACCTAGACCAGTCAATAAATAACATATAGAATGTCACATCTACTCATTATAGGTTAACGACATCAGATGCGATTTACACAAATGCTTAAAAATCGACAGCGATTTTGCAGACCTGATAGATAGCGGCAGCTCATTCCACTGTCTCGGGCCTGTTACCGCAAACGCCCGATCACCCTTATGAAGGCGTTTTGTTCTAGGCACTATCAGTAGTTCCTGATTCTCTGAGCGTAGTGTTCTGGAGGGGGTATACAAAGTTAAAAGATTCGCCAAATATGGTGGGGCCTGGTTATTTAGTGATTTATATACAAACAGTAAGATTTTGTATCTTATTCTGTATTGAACTGGAAGCCAATTTAGAGACTCCAGTGCAGGTGTGATCGACTCATATTTCTTTATCCTCATTAAAAGCCTCCCCGCCGCATTTTGGACCGATTGCAGTCGAGACAGAGATGCGGCGGTGATGCCACAATACAACGAATTACAAAAGTCGAGCCTTGAAAAGATAAAAGTGTGGATAACTCTTTCAAAGTCTTTATTTGATAGAAATGGTTTGGTTTTAGCTAGTAGACGCAGATTGTAAAAACAAGCCCGGACCACCGAGTTTATTTGCTTTAATTATTATTAAATTATTTTTATAATTATTATTTTTAGGTTATTGTCAATTAAAAAGCCTAAATCTCTGACTGTAGATTTCGTGTAAGATGCTAGTCAAGTCAAGTCATCTTCATTTATATAGCGCTTTTAACAATGTAGATTGTCTCAAAGCAGCTTTACAGAGATAAGCGTATAATTTAAGGTAACAGAGATTGTTTCGGCTTTACAGCAGAGTTAAGTTATTTCCATCTAAAGTTAGTTTTAATTGATTTGGTTCCGTTGCAATGATCATTTGTTATTAAATTAGGGGCCGCTAAGACGACACCATTCTCTCTACACAGACTTTAAACGCGAACCTGTGAGAAACGCTGATGGCGGTCACATGCGCATTTAGAATGGGTTCTATAGTTATGTGCGTTAGAATATACGCAGGTTTGGAATTCCCTACAGACCAAGCCTAAACAAAATACTTGTCTTTCCTTATAAATTTGATAAGGAATTTTATTTTATTTGTTGCTTTGGGGTAGGACCGCAAGACGAATTTTCCCGACAACGCCTTATCTGTAGAGTGGTAGTGGGATCCTCCATAGGGAGAGACTAGTTGGCACTTCAGCACTGCGTTGTCATCGGTCCAGGTGAAGGTCCTTCGTCAGATCTGGATACGGCCTGGATCCGGCAGGCTGCAGGAAAAACCTTGGGATAAACACAGACACTAAAATTAGCGTAGATGCCATTCTTCTCGTGATGTAACGAGTACATCAGGATTTTTGGGAAGTGTTCCCGGTTCCGGCTGACCTAATCTATGCAGCATAGCATTAAATTATAGAAGTCTATAATGTATTATGTGAAAGCTAGGTCAAAGAGATGTGTCTTTAATCTGGCTTTGAACTGACAGAGTGTGTCTGCTTCCCGGACAATGGTAGGAAGACTGTTCCAGAGTTTTGGTGCTAAATAGGAGAAGGATCTACCGCCAGCAGTCGATTTTGATATTCTAGGTATAATCAACTGGCCGGAATTTTGAGATCGTAATAGACGTGACGGACTATAATGCGTTAAGAGCTCGCTCAAGTACTGCGGAGCTAAACCATTCAGTGCTTTGTAAGTAATCAGCAATATTTTAAAATTTATGCGATGTTTAATAGGGAGCCAGTGCAGTTTTGACAGAACCGGGCTAATATGGTCATACTTCCTGGTTCTGGTAAGAACTCGAGCTGCTGCGTTTTGGACCAGCTGTAGTTTGTTTATTAAGCGTGCAGGGCAACCACCCAGTAGAGCATTACAATAATCTAGCCTTGAGGTCATGAACGCATGAACTAATTGTTCCGCATTTGTCAATGAGAGCATATGACGTAATTTAGATATATTTTTAAGATGGAAAAATGCAGTTTTACAGATACTAGACACGTGACTTTCAAATGAAAGATTGGTATCAAAGAGCACACCCAGGTTCCTAACCGACGACGAAGACTTAACAGAGCAGCCATCAAGTGTTAGACAGTATTCTAGATTATTACGTGAGGAAGTTTTTTGTCCAATAATTAGAAACTCTGTTTTTTCAGAATTTAGAAGTAGGAAATTACAAGTCATCCAATTTTTTATATCCGCTATGCATTCCGTTAATTTTGTGAATTGATAAGTTTCGTTAGGTTTTGAAGAAATATAGAGCTGAGTATCGTCAGCATAACAGTGAAAGCTAATTCCATGTTTCCTAATGATATCTCCTAAGGGTAGCATGTACAGAGTGAACAGCAGCGGTCCTAATACTGAGCCTTGTGGTACGCCATACTTAACCTGTGATCGATGAGACATCTCATCATTTACTGCTACAAACTGATAACGGTCAGATAAGTATGATTTAAACCATGCTAGTGCATTTCCTGTAATGCCAACATAATGTTCTAATCTATTTAAAAGAACGTTGTGGTCGATGGTGTCAAATGCAGCGCTAAGATCGAGTAACACTAATAGAGAGATACAACCACGATCGGATGATAAGAGCAAATCATTTGTGACTCTAACGAGAGCTGTTTCGGTACTATGGTACGGTCTAAATCCGGACTGGAAATCCTCGCAGATATCATTTCTTTCAAGAAAGGAACACAGTTGTGAGAATACTGCCTTTTCTAATATCTTTGACAGAAAAGGTAGATTCGAGATCGGCCTGTAATTGACTAATTCTGAAGGATCAAGTTGCGTTTTTTTAACAAGCGGTTTAATCAAAGCCAGCTTAAAGTTTTTTGGTACGTATCCTAGAGACAAAGACGAATTAATGATATTAAGAAGAGGATCTATGACCTCTGGAAGTATTTCTTTCAGTAGCTTAGTCGGTATAGGGTCTAACATACATGTTGTAGATTTAGATGATTTAATGAGTTTAGTAAATTCTTCCTCTCCTATAGCAACGAATGAATCAAATTTTCCCTCAGGGAGACTACAGTGCACTGCCTGATGCGATACTGTAGTAGACGGTTGCATAGTTATAATTTTGTCCCTGATATTATCAATCTTATAAGTGAAGAAGTTCATAAAGTCATTACTGCTGTGTTGCTTGGAAACTTCGGTGCTTGAAGCTTTATTTTTCGTTAGTTTAGCCACCGTTTCAAATAAATTCCTAGGATTATGTTTATTTTCTTCTAATAGGGTTGAAAAATAAGCAGATCTAGCAGCTTTTAAAGCCTCTCTGTAAGTAATTGAGCTCTCTTTCCATGAAATGCGAAATACCTCTAGTTTTGTTTTCTTCCAGTTGCGCTCCATTTTTCTGGCTGCTCTCTTAAGGGCCCGAGTGTGCTCGTTGTACCACGGCGTTGGACTATTTTCTTTAATCTTCTTTAAGCGCAACGGAGCAACTGTGTCTAAAGTGCTGGAAAAGAGAGAGTTAAACGTTTCTGTTGTAATATCTAGTTCTTCTAAGCTATCTGAGATGCTGAGATGATGAAACTGATTAGGAAGATTATTAATAAAGCAATCTTTAGTAGCAGAAGTGATAGGTCTCACATATTTGAAACACGGAGTCGGCTTTGCAGCCTTGGCTAAATGCAAATTACACGAGACTAGATAATGATCTGAGATGTCATCGCTCTGCTGCAGAATTTCAACGGCATCCACATCTATTCCGTGTGATAATATTAGATCTAGAGTATGATTACGACGATGAGTAGGTCCTGACACGTGTTGTCTAACTCCAATTGAATTTACAATGTCTTTAAATGCCAATCCCAATGCATCTTTTTCATTATCGATGTGTATATTAAAATCACCAACAATTAGTACTTTATCTGCAGTCAATATTAATTCTGATAGAAAGTCCGCAAATTCTTTGATAAAGTCTGTATGGTGCCCTGGTGGCCTGTATACAGTAGCCAGCACAAATCTCAAACGTGATTTATCGTTTACACTATATATTTTTACATTAAGCACCAATGCTTCAAAAGAATTATATTTAAAACTTGATTTCTTAGTGGTTTTGAAACTATTACTATAAATTACAGCAACACCTCCCCCTTTGCGTTTCAGACGAGGCTCATGTTTATAACAGTAATCTTGCGGGGTTGATTCATTTAAAGTAATGTAATCGTTTGGTTTTAGCCAGGTTTCTGTCAAACACAGCACATCTAGGTTATTATCTGAAATCATATCATTAACAATGAGTGCTTTTGAAGTAAGCGATCGAATATTCAGCAACCCAAGCTTTAGCATTTGCTCATCTGTATTATAGCTGTTTTTTATTTGTTGAACATCAATTAAATTTTTAACCTTAGTTGGGTTTAAACGTTTTTTGGATTTCCAAATTCGGGGAACAGACACAGTCTCTATATGATGATATCTAGGTGAAAGAGGCTCTATGTGATGGGATTTATCTGACCTTGGTGACGCGAGGCCGCTAGCAGACAGTCGGTTAAGCCAGTCTGTCTGCTTCCTGACCTGAGCCCCAGATTGTCATGTTTGAGCTCTAAGACTATGAGCCATATTACTAGAGAGAAGAGCAGCACCATCCCAGGAGGGATGAATACCATCTCTTTTCAACAGGTCAGGTTTGCCCCAAAAACTTTTCCAATTGTCTATGAATTCTATATTATTAAGCGGACACCACTTAGACAGCCAACCGTTAAGCGAACACAATCTACTAACTATCTCATCACTCCTGCGAACAGGAAGGGGGCCAGAGCAAATTACAGTCCTTGACATCGTACTTGCAAGTTCACACACCTCTTTAATATTAATTTTGGTGATCTCCGACTGGCGGAGTCGAACATCATTAGTGCCGACATGAATAATGATCTTAGAGAATTTACGATTAGCATTAGCCAGCACTTTTAAATTTGCTTTGATGTCAGGCGCTCTGGCTCCCGGCAAACATGTGACTATGGTGGTTGGTGTCTCTATTTTCACGTTCCGTGTAATAGAATCGCCAATAACTAGGGCACAATCATTCTCAGTGGGTGTTTCACTGAGCGGGGCAAATCGATTTGTTATGGTAATCGGAACGGAAGAGTGGTTTTTAGATCCGCGACTAGAGCGATCCCTCACTGTCACCCATTTGCCCGGCTGCACAGGCTCTACTTCAGCCAGAACCGACTCATGTAAAGTGTGCACTATTCTATGCGCATCCAAAACATCTAAAGCACTAGCACTCTTACTATCCTCAATTAAAGTTTGGATGCGTGTTTCTAATTCTGAAATCTTCTCTGTCAACCTAACTGTCTCCTTACATTTATCACATATAAATCCTATATTGTCGACAGAGAAGCCTATACTAAACATGTGACATGAAGTGCAAGTGACAATAACAGGACAAGACATTACTCACCGTGTTTGTTGAGTGATTCTTACTCACCTGAGCTTTTTATGAACTCAAAGGCGCGGACGCGCGAGAGAAAAATAAATAAATAAAATAGCTGAGCGCACGGGTGGCGCGTTAACAGGCTAGCGAATTACTAGCGTTTTGTGCTAGTAGTACTAATAACAAAAGCTAGCGATGTCAGGTTAATCTGAGATGTTGGGTAAAATGTAGTAGTATAAACAACTAGAAATGGTAGTAAAATGATGGTTCAAAACAAAGAAATATATGGCTAAGACGGAGCTTATCGCACCGAATCAAACAAACACACTCACAGCAGGCAGCGAGGCAGACAGGAGCAATCGATCAGCTAGAGGACTTGAATCTAATATAGTTTCTGCGGATTTATTTTGATGGCCAAATACAATAACCTCTGTTTTGTCCTCATTTAACATTAAAACGTTTTTAGCCATCCAGTTTTTAACGTCCTTTAAACACTCTAAAAGCGACTCGAATGAACTGGTAGAGCTGAGTGGTAGATACATTTGCGTGTCGTCGACGTAACAATGAAATGACACTCCATACTTTCTAAAAATGCTTCCCAAAGGGAGCAAATATAATGAGAATAGTATAGGAGAAAGGATAGACCCTTGCGGGACCCCCCACGGAAGATTTTTTTTTCATGCTGAAAGAAATCACTGGACCGTTCAAAAACATTGTCGACACTGACATACACATTAACTCTGTTGTCATTTATGTTAATATCATCATTATTAGGGGTAGTAGTAGCAACAAATCAACCAAAAGCACTTTTATTATTCGAGTCTAAAACCTTTATGTAAGCTAAATGAGTTAAAAGTCCATACTGTTATTAATTGGAAATAATCTATGCCTATGCAAAATACTTAAATTATTAGCCTAAATCATTAAGACGTGTTTTCGGAGGCCAGTTGCATAAAGCTAGTTGAATAAACTAGTTTCAGAGCAAGTTTAGAATTGACAAAACCATACAAATCTAGCCTGGTTTAGATAAGGTTCAGAGGGCTCACAATGCTCGGTACACGTTCTCTGTCAACTCATGGTTTGATGAGCCAGAGTCGAACTCTGATAGCCTGACTACGTCAGACTTCCTACTTCCGCTCAATTTCATTTCGCTTCTGTAGTCAGTCTGAGATAGCAGCCTATCTTTCAGTTTTCCAGCGGCCTTCGGACAGCCGGGCCAATCAACGAACAGAGGGCGGGCTGAGAGCCGTGACGTAGATGCTGATTGTACCGTGGATGCGTAGATTTACTTCACATAATCTGCAAAAGTCGTTCACAGCCATGTTTACTCCGGTATTTCACTCGATGGTTTTGTTTTCGCATCATACATGTGTTTACAGTGGAAGTTAGATGCGGCTGAGCATGCGCATAACACACGCCACGCCATAACCAAACGTCATGTGATTGGCTTACGGGTAACCAATGTTTTTAAACTTCAGACAAGCGACCCTCGCGAGAGAGAAAACACTTCTCTATTATGCCATTCCAGACTCTGTCTACGAAGCAAAGTGAAGTAGCAGAGTTTGGTATTACCAGCCTAGAACTCTGAAGCGCGTGCACCTGAAAATGTGTCATGTGCAGCGAAGAGATAAAATATCATGAGAAAAAATATATGAAAAAATATCATTAATTTAAATGCATTTACAAGGCAGGAATAAACACTGCTGCTTAAGTGAGAGTTCGGGAAGGCAGTTGAAAGAAAATATGTGACAATACTGTATGCATGTGAATCAACTGAATTTAAAATATAATGCATAGATTTACAAAGAGCTCACAAGAACACACGTAAGCTTAGTTTCACGAGTTCACACTTAAAAATAAGTCTGATAGATTAAATTGGTAAACATATTTGGCGTATATGTATATTAAAGCTTTAATTTATATATGTATGTGTATATACAAATTTTAAATGGAAAGTTTAATATTAGGTTATTACTTAGTAGGCTATAATAATATGAATTTATAAAAATACATAATTGTAATTAATATAATAAATATAGCCTGGCCTAACAAATACCAGCTGCAAAATACGGCAAATTATGTCTCTAAATTTTCCCCACTATAAACTGCTTTAATTTGGAGCAAGAGATAACAGGGGGAGTGGCTTTATTGCATCGGATATGTCACTTTGCTCGAACAGTTGATTGGTCCCGTTTTGGTTTGCGATCAGATCTCTGGTCTAATCCAGAATAAACCCTGCAGAGACGGTTAGCCGTGTGTTTCAACCATAGACTGTTAAAAAAAAAAAAAAAAAAAAAGGTTTCAACCCGGGTACTTCCCATACATGCATAATAAAAGTATCATTCAACAACTTCACAATACACATATTGTTACACCAGCGCAAGTAAAAAAAACAATCCAATGCACCGGAAGTTGGTTTGCCAACCGCCATAAAACACCAAAAGAAGAAGAAGAAGAAGAAGAAGAAGAAGAAGAAGAAGAAGAAGAAAAAAAAAAAATCCACCCTGGCTGAGCCAGAAAAAAATTATCTCAAACTTACCTGGATAGCTGAAATCGACTTCATGCAACAGGTCTCAAACTGTCACAAAGGACGTGTTGTCGTGACAAGACGCTGACGCTGACAACGTGCGCGCTCTGGCAGAAGCGCGAGACTTGAACTTGAATGAATTCACCTCAGCTGAAGAGAAGATGTGCCGAAAACGTCGTTGTAGCTTCGCAATCCAATGTACCCCCTTTAAAGTAAGCCCATTACAGTTCTCATATTTGACAAAACAACGACACATATTTTTAAGGTAAGTTGAAAAGTGTTTCTCGAGTTTCACAAGGTTTATAGTCGTCGTCAAGTTCACACAGTATTATTAACGGCATGTCTTGAACATGACGAAGGTTTATGCTGTAAGCAATGTAACTTGCTGTAATGTTGATATTGTACATTTGTCATATTTGACAGTATAGTTACTTATAGTTACGGTACGTCAACAGGCGCGAAAGAAATCCGCTCAAAAATCTCTTTGGGGCGTGTCAGCAAAATATACATGCTGAGTCCCAATTCGCCTGCTTATACTACGACCTAAAAGTATGTACTGTTTTTGTGAGGAAAAAGTACATACTTTTGAGTGTGTAGCAAAAGAGTATGCACGTTCTGAGACATACTTCGATGACGTCATGCAACGTGAACTTGAACGTGGTTGCCTAGTTACGCACACCTCGACTGTTAACAAACGATTTTACATTTCATTCATTCTTATATGTCCAATATAATTTTATTTACTATTCCCATCTTTTTTTCCACAATGCATTTACAATGTGTTTTACCAAATTGAGTGAAGCAGGGCATCGTCGTAGATCAAACAGACTCAGGTCGTTTGTGAGGTGGCTGGTTCTGACGTTCATGTGCAAATGTGTGTAACGAAAGCTACTTATTTTCTGAGTTAAAATATTTAAAGTTTAAAGTGTAACTGTTGTTTAACGAATTTTATACTTAATATTATACTTATGTTATGTATAATACTTAAAAATACCCCGATGAAAATGAACCATGCTTTGACTATAGTAAAAGTGTAGTAGGCCAAACCATGTTTCTTTGGTTGGACTGATAAAGTTAACATTTGTACAGCCACGGTATTACTACAAATAAGTCAGACAGAAACATCAAAATAATTACATAAAAAAGACACTATGACACTGTACTAGAGCCTTTTTATTTATTGTTTTGTAGCCTGCAATGAGGCGCTCGGTATCTTCATCGGACCCTACAAGATAAACATGGTACTTTTTTGGCACAACATTAATCAACAAACCCATTAATATTACGAGACAATAAAATATAACTTTTATAAGGGTTAAACATTTGAATTCTTACACTTAAAAACTGAGGGCACATCTCTGCTGCTGCATCCGACTGCCAGGTTTACATCACCACCATCACCGCAAAGCTCCTACCTCCCGCACGCAATGGGTTGTGGGCAATATTAGCCATTAGAGTGTGCATTGATCTGCACTTCGAATTCTAACCGGAAATAGTAGACCATCCGGGTATCTTTGGAACACTCATTTCAACATACTACGATTTGGGACGTACTAATTCTAGTTTCGCATACTATTTAGGACGGATAGTATGCGAATTGGGACTCAGCACTAGTTTATAATTTCTTTTACTCAGACTTGGACAATGAAATCATTGTATAGCCCAATGTATTCAATTACTGTACAATTGTCATTGTAATACAATTTTATATTTATATATATATATATATATATACATACATATACATATATTATTTTATTAAACATTTCAATCTTAATGTAAAATGTTACAATGTGGTTTAAACCTTAAAGGTGAACTAAGTAACTCTTTTACCTTAACCAAACAGCTTCGGAGTCATTGGAATAGTTATATGACTTTTTTCGGGTTGAATGGTGGTCGTCTCGCACCCCCCACGTGCCTGTGAGCCGAAAAACCACCCTTGCAACTTTGGGCCGGCGGCCTCAGCGTCAGGAAGTATCGCATGATATCAGGTCTTGCGATGTAACAAATTGCTTTACAGCACTGCACACATACACTATCTAAACATTTATATCAGGGTGTCCGCGGATCCTTAAAAAGTCTTAAAAAGTCTTAAATTAGATTTTTAAAATTTAAGGCCTTTAAAAGTCTTAAAAAGTCTTATTTTTACTTATGAAAGGTCTTAAATTTTAGATGGCAATTTGACTTAAACATATCTAAATGTTTTCTAAATTAGAACCATCTAATTAGCGTACTTTTTTTATTTATTATTCTTTCTTTGTGGTTCACGTGACATTTCGCGTCATTCGCGGCAGCGTTACGTCCATCTCCTGCAGACCTGCACGCGCGAAACAGGAGGAGAGAATGAGAAGTGAGTTGGTAAACGTCAGTTCAGTTCTAAGTTCAGTCTTTATGTTCGTAGTGGTGTGCGATGTGTATTGTCTATTATTATGATATTGTAATCATTGTTTTAACGATGTACTGCGAGCTGACATCGCTTTGGTCTCGTACTCACTGCGTGATGAGTGCAGTTATAACGTTAGGTAGGCTATATGTTCCCATGAGTTTTTGTCTCATATCATATTATGTTGTTATCATAGACCTACAATATCACATCAGCAAGACTTCCGTTTTCCCGTGCACAATTGCAAATGTGATTATTTATTTATATAACAGTAATTAACAATAAATTAACATTGTGATTTAAATTTTATAAACAGTAGCCTATTGTCAATATTGTTTGTTTCCCCTTTATTTCGCTGACGAGAATTTCAAATTGAAGCCATAGCAGAGCCTCAATGCAACAGACAGCGATGAGTTTTTGACTGGAATCCGCGTTTTGAACGAATCAATTTAATGATTCAATGAACAGTCACTTGCTTCCCGAATGAATCAGCCGTTTGAACGAATTGGTTGAATGAATGACTCCCTCAACTCACTTATTAAAACAGTGACTTGCCGCCACCTACTGGCAGCTTTAGTTTCACATTTAGAGTACTTTTTAATTAGAATGTTAAAATTAGAAATCACAGTTCATATTTAACAATCTCATAGCTTTATTTATGCAATTGTAAATGCAGTGTAAATATATTAATGCCAGATCTGATGCCGCCACTGTGTCACCTCTGCACTGCAAAGGTGGATTTTGATTTAATGATTTAATTTGACTGGTAACAGTGGTATTGTGTAATTATTCTAATATAATTTAATTTAAATGTTAGAATTTGACATAAAAGGTGATGCATACATCTACAAATGCCAATATAGAGATGAAAATGCCACTGGAAATCAATTTAAGATGGCAAATATTACCCCTTAATAAAAAATGTTAATTTTTGTTACTATTATCTAATTATTACCCTCAAAACTTTGAAAATATCGATCGAGACATATTTTGTCAATATTACACACCCCTAATGCATGGTATTAATTTTGATTTCTTCGGGTCTTAAAAAGGTCTTAAAAAGTCTTAAATTTGACTTTAAAAAATGTGCAGAAACCCTGTATATGCTAGCCTTCTGTGTATCATACATACCTCAGTGGACATGGCTCCGTGCGTTCGCCAGGTTCTTTGAAAACAAATGCACATGACAAGCGGGAGAAGATAGGAGGGGGGAGAGTCGCCAACTAGTTTTGACAACAGTGTTGTGAAATATCTATTCCGAAGCTGTAGGGGGAGCTCTATAGAGAAACCCGTGAGAAAACAGCGAAGAAATCGGCAAAGCTGCATAGTTCTGCTTTAAATACACCAGAAACTTCAGAACTATACTGCTGTCATTTTTGCGATGTCCTCCCTAACTTAAGTGAACAAATGAGATTAGGGCTGCACGATATTGGAAAAAAACTTACATTACATGCGATATTACGAGCCATCAATCCAGGCTAAAGTCAATAATTACCATTTCATGATATTAATAATTTCACTAATAAGCAAGCTTCATTACAAGTGACAACATTGCACATTGCGATGTCGATGTTAAAACAGAATATCGTTCAGCCCTAAATGAGATGTCATGTTGTAATACAAATTTGGAAAAGAATGAATGAATGAAGCATTAATATACCATACATGTCTTTCTGTGAAACTACCTGTACGCTTAGTTGCCTTGTTTAAATTTGTCACATCAGAAATAAGCATTTAAAGTAGCCTCCAGAAGTATTTGGACTCTGTTTTTTCTGCTGCAACAGTTCAGGTGCACAGGTATGTTTCAATCATCTCTGGCCTCATTCAAATAAATAGAATGATTAAATTATTCAAAGCTTGACATTTTTTACATTTTATTTAAGGAATTATACCCATGCCAAAATGTGGTGAAAAAAGAAGAAAGAAACCTGAGGAAGGAAATCAATTGGTGACGACAGCATTCAGTACAGAGAGAAGATTATTGTAATGACGACAGTAAGAAGAATGAGGGTGAGTATTATAGTAGTTATAGCATTTAATCTGACAGTGAAGTCACATAATTATTGTTCCTCTCCATCTCTGACAGGATCATAATCTGTTTTAGTCTGTCAAGAGCAAGAACAAGCAAGAGTTTGTTCTGATCAAGTCTCTCACTTCTGAAGTGTCCATTCCTTCACTATTCACTACCTCAGTGGGGCAAGTGTTTAATGATGATCAGAAGATACTGAGAAAGCAAATATAAAGAAGAGGAGAAGAGACAACGCAGGCAAGTGACTGGGGAAAAACAGCGACACAGAGAAGTAAAGTAAGTAAAGATGATTACAGCGCCATACTTAATTGCTATCCTAGCAATGGCCTAGCCACAACAAGGCACATACAACTTCATACATTATTAGCAACTCCATGGTGTTATGATATGACACGCTTTTAAAAAAAAGAGAGATGATGTCATTGTAAATCAAGGTATATTCAATAAAATATGCCATTTCATTTTTCCCCATTTGGCCATCTGAAATGTTCACAAACACAGTGCTATACAAAATTACTCTTTTGAATGATACTCCAAAAAAGAAAAAAAAAAAGAAGTAAAACTTAGAAAATCTGTCATACTGCCTGAGCTGCTATTATTGTCATGGTGTCTGTAGCAGTCTGTTCAATCTACAGTAAACCAAGTGACAAATTGAAATGGCCACTGTCCAAATCTGACCTATGGCTTCTTCCTCTCCCCTGTCTATGTGTTGACAGAATGCTCTTCCAGCAGCTCAAGTCAAAAGTGAATGAATCCGCAGTCTTGATTCTTAACTTTTTTTTCTTACCTTTTCTAAATAGTTTTGCTAAGAAAACTTTTGGTTTGCTGAGACACTATTAGGCAAGCAGAAGTATGTAATTGATGGTGCTGCAATGATTGCGGTGGCTTTTTGAAAAGTTTGCCTAAGCATATGGAGTTTTTCCACTGTGCATATGGTCAATAGCTCTGTTATTGAAGAACAGCTTTCTAAAGAGGAATTAAGCATCAACATTCTTAAAGAGTAGCTCTTTTTGTTGGCCGCAGTGAATGGTCATGTCTTATTTATTTTAGTTTAAAGTTAAAATAATAGTCTCTAACTTTCATGGACTTGCAATATTTATCATATATTTTGTTGTGATATCATTTTTGGACCATATTGTGTGGCATTGCTTTAATCTGGCTATAATGATTTACAGTAATAGAGAAAGTGAAACGCACAGATATAAAGGAGATAAAGGAGCAAATAAAAACCCATGATAGACTCATTTGGCCTTCATTGCCCCCTTCTGGTGTCCAAGGTAAAGATACCTTCTCATATATTTTCAATGCCCAAAGGGACAAGATTTCACAATCATCTTTTTCAACCAAAAGGCTGAATTTATTTCTGCTCAGACAACCTCATCGTTCATTAGTGCTACTTGGCAGTTGCTATAATGAATAACGTGTCCTGTCAGGCGCTAAAACATAATAGCAGACAAAATTATTCTAAGAGGAAAAGTTCTGCTTGTCATTTGGCTAGTTCATACACTAACATTATGTGGGATGTTTCCAAAGGACCTGGGTATTGTTTTTCATCTAGAGTGTATATGCAGTACATGGCATTTTTCCTCCTTTTTTTGAGAAAATTTGTTGTAAGATGAATCAGAATGCTCACTATTCTAATAATTCAACTTAAGTTATGCTGTATTTGTTCTTTTTTTTCTTTTACGCCAGAACTATCCTTACATTAGGGATGTGTAACTAATCTTATCCTTGATCCAGTATCAAGTACTATCAAGGTCATTATCCCTGTTGTCGATACCAATATTAATACTAAATAACCTCTACTAAGTACATTTGTTTCTACAATTTCTGTGGTTCTGTAATTATAGTCATTTAGCAGTATATTTTAAAGCAGTTCAGGAGAGAAATAGTCCCTAACACTGTTCACAGTTTTCACATTGAACATTTTTTTTTTTTTACAGATTCTTTTTCGAGGTAAATAAATAGCTACATTGAATTAACTATATGATCACTATTTTAAACAAAATTGCGATATTATAAATCTGAAAATGCCAGCCATTCTAAAAGTAATTGTTTTATATATTTATTTTATTTGTAATTTTAGGAGAGTTCTTAATGGTGTGAAGTACACTTGATTTTACTGGAGGCTTCAGTGTGTTCTAATGTAGAGTGATCAGTCACTTTTTATTGCTGGAATATTGTGCTGCAACCAAGTGTTTTTTGATTGCAGTGTCCAGGTCACATACTTGCGGGGTTGTTGCCATTGAGATTAATGGGAATGCTAACAGCTTTCTCCAGATATTTAGAAAAATTAAATATCTTTTTTTTTAAATCAAACGTTTATTTGTTACCTCTTTAGCTACTAGTTCACTGTTACCTTCAGTGTGTTCATTAAAACGTTTTGCAGAATTTTCTAGTTGTACCACATCTTAATTTATCCAAATTGAACCATGTCCCGTCAAATTTGTAATTAAAACGCTAAACAAAGCGAGTCGGCCATCTCTCTTTTCGCCCTAAGGCTGTCTCATCTGAGTTTCCATGCCTTTAAATGTCAATGCAAGAGAACTCCTTTAAAAATTGAAAAAGTCCATTACCAGTGACATTTCAACATGTGTGTGCAACACATTCAGAATAGATGAGTCTGTCTAACTATATGCAAACCTCCACAGATCTCTTGTGTGTAATTGGATTTTTCTTCTTTTTTTTTTTCCTAACATTACTGTAACCCATATGTCTGGTGTCATATCCATAATCACAATTCTGCCTTGATTGTGGGCACCAGAATGATTCATGAGAGATCAGAAAGTCCTCATTCTTTTTATGCATTTTAGTTTTATGTGTAAATGTCATTGTGGACTGGGTGGAAAGGGGTCATCTACCATTATGTTGAATGTGAATCCTCCTTCATACACTGTACCAGTTTTTTGGCAAGAACTAATATGTAAGTTGAGTGGAAAGAATAGCAAGTCAAATGCATCTTAAGCATTTTTCTTTTTAAATTAGCAGGAATCCATGGTGTTTAATTGTCGTGCTTTTTGGGAAAAGCACGTGAAAGTCCTGGCAGAAAGCGATGCATAAGGATGTAGTGTAACGACGCCCAGTTCCAGGAATGCACTAATAATTTGTTGGTAGTACCAGTTTGCAACAATTATTAGTTAACACTAAATTGTCAACACTTATTCGTTGTTACACTACATCCTTATGCATCTCTTTCTGCCAGGACTTTTACAGGCTTTTCCCAAATCACGGAAGTGACCTCGACGTCCGAGTTAGCGGTAGAATAAGCCATCAGGCAAGTGTTATTTAAATAAACTGCTGATGTACTTACTAACTTTCCAATGCCTCATTTTATGACAACAGATCCTATTTGTACTACTGTAGAAGTTTGGTACCATTCCGGGCATTATTAGTGGGGTAATTTACGAGATACGACCTTGGATCCACTAAGCTATTTGGCTGATATCTCTAAATAAGTTCTAACTTTAATAATGTTCGACTAAGGGAAAAAAGGCTTCTGGGGGGGTGTTTGGCTCGAGGTCATAGTGCAAAGGACCCTAGGTTGATTTTACTCCAAACCATCCCTTTAAATAGATCCTCGACTTTTGATCGACAACTGTTCTATAATACTGCCAAATTACCTTCTGTCTTCACTGGTTAAGACCCAGTCAATTAGTAAATCTCTTTCTGTAAACCTTATAGTAATGCACAGCATAGATAACATAGCTTTGAATCTTGTAATGTATTCCTTTATAATCCCCATTCATCATATCGAGACTGATGTGCCTGTAATATGTTGTCAGAAGCTTTTGGAACTAGGATATGAAACCTTTATCTGCTTCAGGGTCTTGATCGACTCCATTTAAATGGAAACTTCAGGCAAACATACAAGCATGCTGTCTGATTAAGATGACTGGCAGCCAATTACTGAAAAAATGCAGAATCTATATGTTTGCTCTGAAAATGACAGAATACAAGTTACATGTTATGAAAGGGGAGCCAAATGGAGCCATTTACCCAGTCCTACCTCTACTTTCTGTCATGCTGACATGACTTTTTTCATATAACCCAGTATCTGATCCTGAAGGTTATTACAAGAATTTTAAACACTTTGCTGGTTGTGTATCGTTCAGCCTCGTTCAAAGGTAGACTCAGTCAAGATTCTCTCCAGGGACACTTGAGATGAGATACAAACACAAGTGACAAGCCTGAGCTTAGCAACTGTATAGCACAGTGTTTGATAAATGGATAAAACAAGCACATCTGAAATCACTCAGACAAGATCCTCCAAGGAATATCACAGATCTGTTAATTCTAGTTTTGGTAAATAAAATTCACCCACATCTTGATTTTTTTAATTTATTTTTTGTGGGAGGGCAGCAGTGTCTTGTGAGGAAAGCGCAGAGGTCAAAAGTCACATCTTTGCAACAACAACAACGCGAGTAAAACTCTGTAGGATGCTTCAATATGCATGTTTTAAGCCTCTTGTCCTTTGACTGATGGATCTCTATTTCATGAGTGGATTTCATTTCCCCCCACATTTTAACAACAAAACACCCTCAAAAATCTAAAAGCATTGTTCATGTTTAACATGGCACAGTGTGACTTTTTATATCAGAGAGAGTTTACACAAACACTCTGATGTGCTGTTTTGGGGAGGTCTTTTGAAATTGTATGTCTCTTTGAAGCCTACCCTTGTGTGACCGTACTACCACAAATTGATTTCCAGAGAATCCCACAGACGAATCACTGGCCTGTTCCTACTTCACCTTCCTAACCTCGTTTCAATTATACTTTTGAGAAAAGCTTTCACTATTGTGCAGAGTGCTTGCAAGACAGTGTTGTATTGAAATTCTCGTGCACAGTTTTCTGCAGTTAATTTACTTCCAATTGGTTAATTATACTTTTGAGAAAAGCTTTCACTATTGTGCAGAGTGCTTGCAAGACAGTGTTGTATTGAAATTCTCCTGCACATTTTTCTGCAGTTAATTCACTTCCAATTGGTTAACACACAGACTTTATTTAAAACCTTGTGTAGATCATTTTACCTACTGCATCCTAACTTTTTGGTGGTGAAATATACTCAACAATCGAAATGTTTATAGAAAATGTTCCTTAAATGTAGCTCAACTTCTATGTGAATGGGGTCCAATTGCCAGGATCATAAATGTAAATGTAAAAATGTAGTTTAAAATAAATTTTAGGACAACTGAGTAATTGCATAATACAAAAAACCTGTTGATTGAAGTTCATACGATTAATATTTTGGTGTACCTTCATAACTCCTCCACACCAAACTTCTTTCTATCAAGTGTGTTCTGTCCAGCTAGGTGTGAAATATGCCGGAGACTGAAGAAGAATTTAAAGAAGGGCATTTGAGCAGCTTTTCCTCATTAGAGGATGCACCGCATGGTGAAAAGAGGCCTGTAGCAGCGCCACTTCCTCTTGTTTATCCTTTTACCCGGCACTCTGACAGAGAGCTTGGCATGCCCTGTTTGTATGTGGAAGAAAGATTAGGTCCCTTTCTTGCCTTGTCCTCAGCTCCTGTGGTTGCTTTCCGAATATAGTGGAGAATTTAGAGCACAAACTGCATCTCCTCTTGAATATAAATTGCTATTCTCTGAATTTTTAAAGGAAGGAGAAAGAGATAAATAAATCTAATTTTCTGTCCCTGCAGAGTTTCCTCTGCTCAGCTCCATTTGTGTTTTTCCCCCCTGGCCTAACCTTGGCACCGAGGAAATTCAGATAGAGCGCCCCTTGATGCATTGGTGTAGTTCACCCTAAAATGAAAATTCTGTAATTTACTCAACCTTCCTCATCTTGTTCCAAACCTGTATGATTTAGTTTCATCTGTAGAACACAGATTAAATATGTCTCTCTTTGCCAATATAGTGTTGTTTTGGACCCCATTTACTTTCATTATGTGGACAAAAACAGTCTTTAAATTGTGTCAATGGGTGTAATCTTAGTTGTTACTATTTTTATCAAACAAGTTGATAGCTAAATATAAACTCTCTGGACTTTTCCTTAGCTACTGAAGATCCTCAACAATTAGTGTTTTAAAACTTACAAAGGAACTGTGTCAACAAGGCCCCATTCATTTTACATCTCTACATTCATATCTATGCCTAGAATCTCTGTTACTGCAGCCTAATTGCTTATGTCTCACTCAGCACATAATAGCACTTCCCTGGAGAGAGTCCGTGGCTTTCAATACACCATGCCTCTTAGGTTTAGTTCTATAAGCACTCGGTTATATAAATTCTCTTACTTTCTTATTAACCAAAGGTTGAAACAGGCCAAATGTAAACAGGTCAGTATGTGAAAATATGAGGTCTGCTCTGAGTGATTTAGAGGCTGATTATCTGACCACAGAGCCGGAAGAATGAAGAACCTGAAAAGTGCTTAAAATAAGTGTCATCATTGAGAATTAGAGAAGTCATTATGAGTTGTTTGTGCTTACTCATATTAAATGTAAAGTTTTAAAACACAATGTGTTTATTCATTTTGAACACATCAACTCAAACGGCATTTTTTACTACAGACGCTATTAAAACATCTTAACACTCCTATTGCAAGTCGGTAGAAAGGTTAGGATCTCAAAGCTTATCTAATTGCGTGGTCTTTAACTTGTACAACAAAGCTTGAAAAAAAATGGTGCAATAAATTATTGCGACATTCACAGTGTTGGTTTATTTTCTATTATATTTTTAAATGATTTCAAAGTTATTTGATATAACGACCTGACCTAGATTAAACTTATTGAAATGCTATAAACCCTTCTGAGTGTTTCAAGAAAAAAATTAAATGAATTCTGCAAACCCATTCAGTGAGCAAACATGACAATTGCTGCATATTTTAGATAATGGTGTGGGAGTGTCTAATAAATGTCAGGAATGTGCGTTTGAGTGGGTGGGTGCATATGTATTATTCAGTAACTGCATTGGCATAGTTTATACTATAACTGCCTTGCATACTCTGTTTTGATTGGCTGTCTTCTTTCCTCTGAGAATGTTGATATCTGGCTCTGATAAAAGCCCAGTCAGTTTTTTTTCTTAAAAAGGTTGCTGCTAGGTCACGCCTGATTAGTAGTCCTCAAGCACAGCTCCACAAGAAGTGTTAAAAGCAGCGTTTATGCCAGAGTGAGCAGTATTTTTCTCCTCCATAACTGTCAAGGCTGGGCTTTTAATTGATCCAGTGGTGTTCCCCACCTCCTAGACTACTGAAGACTCTGAAGACAGGATTTCTATTTAAGTGAAAGTAATTTCCTAAGTCATATCATTCAGTATGTCTTCCTCTGGCTCCTCTATTATTTTCGTATATCCAAGCCTTTGCTTAGGTGAGAGGTAACTCACAAACTGGTAATGAACTAGACCTTAAAAAGGGAAGATCATTGAAGGATAAATAGTTTTAATTTTGCTAACTGGAAGCTAAAACGTGAAATAATTCAGGCAGATGGATGATCGAGATGATTCCAGAATGGTTCATCTTTAATTAAGCTTATGGTTGGTGAAATTTTTATATTGATTTTGGCATTTTATGTATTGTATTCCTCTTAGTATATATGCTGAATGTATTAAATTACATATTGCATGTACTAAAATTCATTTAATCCCATACCGTTTGCTACAGACATGAAAAATAATGTGGCCCATTGAGGAAATGGTGAGCTATTATTTTTCTAAATCTGATTCAAGATTTTGACCTGGCGGGCAATTAAAATAGCACATCGATCCTTAGACTAACACCTAGGCTACGTTCACACTGTCAGTCCATATCTGATTATTTGTGCATCTGATTGGAATCTGATCTAAAATGATTGATGTCCACATTGTGTAGCGCAAATATTCAGATCCTATTTGTGTGTCCATGCAGCTCTTGGTAGGAATACGCCAAAAACAACAACCGCAACATGGAGGGGTTTGCAATAGAGATGTTGTCTTGTTTAAATTTTACAACATGGAAATGTGTAGCTGCGCACTGGTCTATGCGTGTTCTAAGGCAGCAGAACCGTACCGCAACAGGTATTTCAAAATATGCTTCCGTTATATTGTCATTTTTCGCAGAGAATTTCAGCATGTTTCCTATAAAAACGTCTGATGTTTGCGTTATACGTGGCGCGAGGTAGTCACATCAACCACGTGAGGTGAGGTGTGGAGCGAATTTCCAGAAATACAATTTGAATAGAATTTCAAATCACATATGAATGTAGCTTGAAACGGATTTGTAAAAAATCACATTTCATGTGATATGTTGCCATTCACACCAGCTAAATCCGATCGGATTTCAATCGGATATGCAAAAAAATCGGATTTGGACCGACAGTCTTCAACGTAGCCTTAGAAACCGCTTAGAACAAAGCTGCACTGTGATGAGTTTTGCATGGGCAAGCACTTTTCCCCCTATTTTTTTTTTTTTTTTTTTGTAGGAATTATGATGGCATGTTGCAGTTTGGTAAATCTCTGAAGAAAAGTGCTGGTCAAGATACACTTGCCAAATTTATTCTTTACATGACACTGTACTGTATATAATATATGTGGTATGTGTTTAGTAGGCACGTAGCATCACTGTAACCAAATGTTTAATGGTTTAATGATTCAGAGGCTGTTTTCAGGGCATTTTTGTCTGGCACTTTGTTGTTCTGTTCAGACCCTCAAAACTCCAGACTGTCTCAAAAGCCCAAACACTGTCCCTGCCTGGCCTTGGTGCTTACTTTATCTTCCTGTCATGATGCAAACCAACTACCTACAAACCACCCAGCATTTCTTCTCAGGAATTCCTATTTGCATCGTTCCTACGCAGTCCGCATCTTCGCAATGTACTCCCTTCCCTTCAACATGCATTTAGCATTCCTTGCATGTTACTTCAACTATTATAGAATTTGTCGTCTGTCCAAACGTGTGCTTCGTTTTGGTCAGAAACACGGAATCCCCAAAGTCTCCAGGAAGCCTGCGTAATGCGTAACATTTACAAATAACCCCACGTCTCAGCAGAAATGCTGTTGCGTGAACAGCATCCGTAATAGAGCTACATAAATATTCTCCAGGAGCAAAACGTTGCTCCTCGCTAGTACTGATGAATAATGGATCCTATAGGCACGATTCTGTCAGTTTCCACTTCTTTGGCACAGGGTTGAGGATGGACAGATGTGTGTGTGTCAAATTAGAGGTATAAATTTAAACTAAAAACCACACGGATCTAAACCCAGCAGAAAAGCGCTAAATGCACATGGTTGTGCTGAAGAAATGAAGAGCCTTTGAATATTTTTCTCTGTAATATAGTGTGTATTATAATTCAGTGATGACAGACTCATTTTCAATTACATAAATTGGTCAGGCTGAGTTATCCTCTCTTATTGTTGTTGTAAGCTGTAATGGCTCTTGTTGTGCTTCTCCTAATATGCTCATGAAGTAAACTAACGTATTTCCTTCAGTGCTGTACAGCTTGCATAAATCATTGTTATTATCCTTGGCCGAAAGCCCTAAGAACCCGTGCTGTAGCGTGTTAAATTCATCTGCATAATACAACGTCTTATATGAGAATTTGTGGAGCCATGAGAGCACTTCAGCATTTGTCTTATGCTTACATATTGGCTCTGTAATCTTATAAGGTTGAAGGCTTATTTGATAGTGCAAACTGGTGGGGGTGACAATCAATAATGCAATTTTCAGTAAAAAGAGCAAAGCAAGAAATTTGTGTCATGGCCTCTTGCAGCAGAAAGCATGTGGAGGTGTGCATAAATCTGCAACAAGACAGAGAGACAGAGTTCCTGCATTAAAGGGCAGCCTGCCACATTTATACATCCCTGTCCACACATTAATTATTTGAATACCTCACACAGTCACGTGCAAGTGAGGAGAGGTGAGGTGGATAAATAACAGCTGTTGTAACTTTTTTAACAAAAACAAAATAGCCAATCCAACATGAAAACAATCCACTGAAGAAAACTTAACATAACCCTTACAACACATCCTTAGTGCTTCTTAATAACACCGTTTTGATCATATTAAATGTAGACCTCAAAATACACTTGAACCTTCCAGACCATTCATGTGTGAAATTCATATAAATAAATAAATAAAAAATGAAATGGGTCGAAAGAGCAACTTACCTGCTTCTTACTTAAGTCGCAAAAAGTGATAAGTGAAAATTAACAGCTAAAATAAGAGGAGAAAAATTAAGTGCTGCAAACCGCAATCCCAGGCTTCTCCCTGCACACACACACACACACACACCCTTGTAAAGGGCTCGCGTTGCCATGGCAATATGGCCTGTACGGAACCAGTAAAGATTCTGTTTCTCTAAAGCTCTTCCCTAGAGTCTTGCCGAATCCATCAAACTTGTAGTCGAAGGAAATTAAGTGTGTACCATCGTGTTCTGTTGTTTCTTGCCTTGCTTTCTTCTAATGTTGTAGTGTTAGATGCTCATCAGTTCAGAAGCATGCCAATGCATTGCAGGCATCTATGATGTCCATAAAAAAAGAAATTCTCTTTGTAGTTACTTATTTTGCTAGAATTGTACATTTTGGAGACGAACATTATTAAGTTGCTCCTGCTAGGCTATTATGGATTAGAATGTTTTGTATACTCTATGTACAGTTAAATTGAAGGGAACTTCTTCGACAAACTGGTTTGATGCTGTCTTGTTCTTGTCTCAAACACTGCGCTGGTGAAAAGGTTACGCATATTGTCATTTTCATTGACTCATACCTGTAAAATTTCTTTAGAGACTCTTCTAACTGTCTCATTCTCAGTCTCGCTCTCTTTGCTCCCTGGTGTTAGGATCTGGGCCTGTGGTTTTCTGCCTAGCAGGGTGACATTTAATAGATGTCTCTCATCAGAATGTTAAAGGAGCCCTGCAGCCTCAGCATGCCTGACAGATCCTCTCTCTCTCTCTCTGTGTGTGTGTGTGTGTCTCTCTCTCTCTCTCTCTCTCTCTCTCT